>NC_056725.1:1754689607-1754724607 GCF_019279795.1 Protopterus annectens
GGGTGACTAGGACTAATTCACCCTTTTAGTGTTTTTATTTTCTGGGACCTTTTAAGGTAGATGCCAACTAGTGCTGGTACAGCTGATGAACTGGCCTTTTTTAAAAGAACATTTGTCAGGGACCGTAAGTATTGCTTCCATTCTACCTATTTATATTGACAAATATGGTACAGGGTTACTTGTTTTAGGGTTTGGATCATACTGTTTAAAAGTATGAGTGGATCTCTTATTTGTGCTGTAACGTAATTCTGGCCTTGTGAATATTGTCAGGTTTTCTTTACAAAGTTTAGTTTTGACGCATTTGTTTTGATGGGTCCTTAGTTTGTATTGTATGTTTTGTTGACATATTTAACATTTGTGTTATGCCATTTTAATTACATTTATATTTATTTTTTGACTGATCCCTATTTTTTTTTTTTATTAAGTGTACTCATGACAGGGACTTTCGATACACCATCATTTTTATGCGGTTGGTCTAGACCTGCATTTCAGATTTTTAGGCACTTACAAATTTTACGCACACGTAAAGGTAGTCATAGTAAGATGGCCTTTGTTGCCACTCATGGAGGATGCTCCATGGCAGCACTGGGCCCCTTTTTCTACACGATGGGGCAAACTGATGTACTGAAGTTCACCCACCTCTCACCTGCTCCATACCCATGGTTCTTTCTGCAGTCTTAGGCAGGAAAGTAATACAGTTTCACAGTCTGCCCCACATACCTTGATCTTATAATGGAGACATGGCTGGATAAGAACTTTGTCAGCAAGTATGAACAAGTTATCTCCATTACTCAGTGTCCTAGTCAGGATAAGATTTGGGGAGTGAAGTGGTTCTACATTTTAAACTGAACAGTGAGTGGCTAGGTTAATAATAAGAATATAAATCAGGCAATGTTGTGAGTGCAAAAAAAAAAAAAAAAAAAACTATGCTCTTCCTCATCTGCCATCCTCTTCAAGATTAGTACTAGCAGTCCTGATGAGATGGCTGGTGTCTATTTTCAGTCACTGACTGATGATCTGGACATATTTGCTTATCTTATGTACATCGTGACCCTCTCAGTGTTCATGAATCATGGCATGATGTGGAACTCTTTCGCTGAGGTAGAAGACGTAAAGGTTAGAACATAAGCAGAGGCATGTCAGGCGCAGTAGTGACAGACAATATGTTCATCACCAAACTGAAACCTCTATAAGGAGACTTTTCTAGACAGGAAGATCGTTGCAGTGGCAGACTGACAGGTCATGCTATTTTGGGCCGTGTAGCTTTGTCAAGTCAACTCGTACCACTTTTCCTTGAAAGAGTACAAGATGGCTACTCTGATTTTTAATGACATGGCTAAAGCCAGTAGAACAGCACTGCTTCCATTAGACTTCATTGGTTCTTCAATAGTTAATGTTGGAAAAGGTTTTTCATATTCTTGGACTGAATTTTGTATTGTTCTGTGTAACGAGCACATGTGAGTGAATTCAGGCATGCATAGCTCAAATTGCGAAATATATACAAACACTCACTGTTATTTATTGCCTGATGCAGTGTCCTATGTTCAAATATTTTAACTTTGAGACATCTGGGATATTTTCAGCTTGTTTAAATGAGGCACTGGACATCCTGTAACTGTCTTGAAACTTTTATCTCATTTCCAATCTATAATTCTTGGACAAAGTTAGTAACATAGTTGTAAATGTGCAACTTAAACCTCATTTAGGTGTTCATAAGCTCGAGGACCCCCACCAGTCTGTTTTTTGTACTTAGAACAGTACTGAATCTACCCTCGTAGGGGTAGCAAATTAAATCACAATGGCTACAAATCAATATGGCTCTGGTCCTGCTTGATGTCTACTCATAATATGACACTACTGACCATAGTATCCTTATCAACAGTCTTCATACCTGTTGTGGCCTTTCCTCTACTGTCCTTGTGCCCATAACGTAATTAAAATGATGGGCTCTGCATATTAGAAAGACTGACATTTCAAACTACAGAAACTTCATTGGGCAAAACATGTTATTTTTAACACCAAATACAGTATCTGACATAATGATCTTGACAAATCCAATTGCAGTGCACTTTTTAACTTTAACTAATGCTATTCACTGCAATATAGGAAAACATAGCTGCACTTCAGTCTAAAGAATTTTGTTCCTCTTCTTAAAAATGGACTGAATAGATTTTGAGCCATCATATTAAGCACTGAATATTGTTTGTAAACTTGCATCCTGGCTAACCTGACTGATCTACTAATTAAACAAAATAAAAGGCAAGTCAGTTGGTTAATACATACTTTTGGAAAATGCATCTGTGCAATAAGCACTCAGAAAGCAAAAAACAACTTGTGATTTACGATACCCTTTTCTTTCATTGGTGTCATTCAGCTCTACCTGATACACCCCACCCTTCGGAGGATGAATTTCTTTACCTATAATACTTACTACTTACTTACTTATTTAGTACTATAATACTTACAAGTACATGCATATTTTCACACATTTACTCACCTGCTGTAAACGTCATCTTTTTCTTTTTCGTGCTTGGCTTAAAAACAAAGCAGCCCTGTAAAAAAGAAATAACAAAAAAAATGAGTTTTTAATCAACAGAATCAGTCTACTAAAAGATAAAAGATGGAAGGAAAGAATAAATAAATAAAACTAAGGAAACAAATTATTAAAAAGAAGTAAAAGTACTAGTACAAGATGGCTGACTAGATGAGGATTAACTGCATTCTAGTTAATACAAGGACTCCCACTTTTCCCACATACACACAGTAAGAACAGCTGTAGCATTAATACTCGCATATTAATCTAATATACATGTAAGTGTACATAGGATCATAGGAGGTTACTAGGCTAATGGCCCTAAGGACCTTACAAGCCTATCCAAGAGATTATCCCCCCAAAAAAAAACCTTAGTCAGCACCCGTCGCCCCTGTCAATGAGGGACATAGGTAGAACCCCTGGGACAAATTTGTGGTTTCCCATACACTCACCAAGGTTGTGCTTGAAGAGGGTCAGCGAGGTTCAATACTTGATGTAACAATTCTCACACACACAAGCCAAGCTGACAGCAATGAGAATATAACCTACACCGATCCAAGTACAGAGTACAGAACACAGTACGCTGCTCAAGAGCCACAGCACAAGTCTAAAAAGTCCTCACTACTAAGTCTTGAACCCAGGACCCTGTGCACTACAGTCAGAGCAATGTACTACTACACCAAATCTGCTGCACCATCAACATGTTCTTAACATTAACATATGTGACCCACAACTGTGGTGAAATGGTAGTCAGCATGGTACAATGCTCACCCACTACTGTCATTTCTGCTATCATATCTACATTACATATAGAGTTTTACAAAAACAATCTTATTTTTTGCAGCTAGATACATAATTTATCTTTCCAACTGTTCAGAATATATGCAAATGCTAAATTTACATACCATAAATTACTGAATCTACTTTAAGGATACATCTAAACAGCAAAAGAAAGAAACTCCTTACTTCTACAGCAGTTCCAAAACCCAATTATCAAGATAAATATTAAACATTCAGAAATGAAGAACATTAGGTTCAGTAAAGGAGCCCATGAACTTGGGTTGGTCTCTAAAGCCAAAGATAATTCTACATTATTCGTTAGCTATGTTAGAAAACTAACAGCTTACACTACTCTGAACTTCAAAATGATACCAAATACCACCCAAATGACACTGCCACCATCCTTGCAAACACATTACAGACAAATTCACTTCAAACTTTATCCCAAGGACTTCTATCCAAAGCCTCAAAATATCAGAATCCCTTACTCTTGTCAAATCTCTAAAGATAATTTATGAAAGTGCCAACCAAGTTCAAAAATGCTTCTTCCACGGTACCTTTCAATATAACCGGTTGGTTCATTAACTGTGTTAAACATGCCCTTGTCAATCCACTCCATAAATTGCTTAACCTGCGTTTAGCTATAGGTTCTTCCCTGATGACTGGCACACTATAGTCATGATGCCTGTCCATAAGGACGGCATTAAAAGCCTCATCTATAAAGCCATGGAATGTATTATAACTGATCTCATAACCTACAATACCAAGAATCTTATTTCAAACTGAGCTCAACCATCTAATTTTGGTCCATATTAGTAGAGGAAACAGAATGCATAGGCATATTAACCAACTCATCTGCCAGCTCTTTGACCACATAACTATGAAAAAGACACAGAATTAGAACTTCAAAAGAAAAAACAAGGGGGAAAGAATGAGGGAGAGAGGCAAGAAAAGATAGCCGATAACTTTCAAGTTTTTAATTTTTCCAACTTTTCTCTCAACTGGCCATCATTTAAGCCTTTTTAAAAAAAGGCTGGTCTTTTTTTCCATCTAAAAGATACTGTGAAGACTCTAGATGATTTAAAACTTTATGTCAGAGAATTAAACTTAAGTTATATATTTTACATGAAGTTCCTGAAATACAAAACTAAACTACTACTTTAAAAAAATACATTTAACCCTGTTTTACATAGCACTTTGCAAGTTTTTCAGGGCATTTGTGAAGCTGATTCAAGAAAAGGTTTAAATAACAATAGAATTCACAATTTGACTTCTGATGAGGACTGCTTTGAGAGATCTAACAGAAAGCCATGATTTAACAATAATGAGGAAAGACAGATGCAGTGGGGTAGTCATGAATTCCAAAGACTACTTTGAATTCCAAAGATTAAGTTGAACTTCTCCAAAGCAGATTATAACCTCTTACGGGATGGTATAAACGGCTTCACTGCACCTCTTCCCACAGATGGAACTGGCAACTATGCAAAATTCTACACAAATACTTTATGCAAACACCTGAACAATTGCACTGATTCAGCCTTACATGACAGAACTAAAACAAGCTCCTCAGGAAGGGCAAACCTGTCTGGTGGACAACTGCCACTAACACGCTTGACAATAAGAAGAGATTGCTGTCTAATAGTAAGAGGGATCAAGCCCTAAACTGGAAACACTCCCTCCTCAAGTTAAACAAGCAAATAAGACTTCTTCTGAAGTCCTCCAAAGGTAACTATGAATCCAAATTAGCTTCTTCAACTAAGGACAACCATAAGGCATTCTTTAGTTACATCTGTAACCTAAAAGGAAAGGCCCAGATTTGTGCTGAACTGGTAGTTAATGATACCAGTTAATGATACTGTGGACATTCTTAACCTGATAACCGATAGGTTCTGTGAAAATTTCACTCCCCTGTCCCCACCTCGCTCACCCCAAACATGCCTACTACCTGTCCTCTATATAATATCTCTAAAGAGCATGTTGTGAATGCCCTCTCTAATGTCAAAAACACAGCATCCATGGGACCTGATAACATCCCAGACTGTGTCCTACATGGGCTCAAACAAGAATTAGCAACACCATTGGGTACTCATTTCAATCACAGTCTAAGCACTGGCTTCATCCCAGCTGAATGGAAAAGGCCCCTTGCACAAAGGTGGTACTTGCACTGACCTTGGGAACAACAGAACTATTATCCTGACTAGCGTTACCTGCAAGGCCATGGAAAGAATCATCATTGACCTTATCAACAAAAATATTGGTAATCTCCAAGCACTTGACCCTACTCAATTTGGATTTGTCAAAGGGAGATCATACTTGTTAAACCTGGTGGACCTCTCCGAGGCAGTCACCAAAGCCCTTGATGAGGGGAAATCTGTGCATACAGCCTACCAAGACTTAGCCAAGGCTTTTGACAAGATCACCCACTCAGACATAATTGACAAACTCACCCAGCTAGGTATCAACCCATACATCATAAGATGGGTCACTAACTGGCTCACTGATAGAACCCATGTAGTCAAATTAGGGGAATGCACTTCAACAGGGTGGGGAGGATGGCCTAATGGTTAAGGTGTTTGCCTTACAAACACAAGGTGCAGGGTTTGAGTCTCACAAGGACTAATTGGCTAGGCTTACAATGGCTCGCAAGGGCACTTAGCCTAGTACTATTCTATGAACCTATGAACCTAAACAGGAAACCTGTAATGAGTGGTGTTCTACAGGGATCAATTCTGGGACCTCCACTGTTTGGAATCGATTTCTCTGAAGTGCAAGCTAAAACTAAAGGTCTATGGCTGACAAAGTTTGCTGATGACTGCAAACTAGGAGTGGTCATAGTATCTTCAAATTATGTCAACATCCTAGAAGAGGGTCTTACACAAACAAATGACTGGTGCCAAAGTCATGGCCTTAAACTCAATGCAAAAAATGTACCATCATCCCTTTGGTAAAAGCAATGTTTCTGATAACCACATCAATAACAACACCTTAAGTATGCACTTAAGTGGTGAGAGACTTGGGCGCACAGGTTGACAGCAACTTACCTCTGATCACCATATCTCCACAGTGATAAGAAGGGCATTCTGTATTGCTCATCTCATAAGTAAGGGCGTTGCCTCCAGGAAAAAAACAAGTTAAAACCTCCCTGTACTCTTCCCTCATCAGGCCAATAATGGAGTACAATGTCCCTTTTGATATGTACCTTTCCAAGCACCTGCAGCAATTGGAGAGACCACAGAGGTTCCTGACCAGGAAAATTCAAGATCTTCAGCATCTGTCCTTGGAGAAACATCTGAAGTCACTGCCACTTTATTCTATTTCATACAGACTACTCGTAGGCGATCTCTGCCTTGCATATAAGGCAATCTTTGACCCTGCTATATTGGAATTGCTGCATATCCATAAGTCACATGGTACATGGGTTACTCTCTCTCTCTAATGACCTTAACCTGGTATGTGACATCAATAGAACCTGCTGGAGGGACAGATTTGTCTCTCAAAGGTTACTACACCTTTGGAACAGACTCCCGTTTCATGTCAAGTAGAGCACCTCATTGGCCAGCTTCAAATCCAATCTAGAGGATTGGATGGGTAACTGCAAATTCACCCCAGGGGTTCCACCCATGTCCCTCTTGGATACCTCCTATGATACTGTGCTATTAACTACATGCTGAATAATCGCTCTTGCTATGCGATGATCACAGTTTTGCTACCAATGAATTATTATTAGATATACTTCTTCAAGGAGACATTGATTTACTTTGTATGAATTTTTAAAAGCAGACTTCCATAAGATAGCAAGGTTCTTTGGTATTCCTAAGATTCTTAAGGACAGACTACATCCCACCATTTAGGCCTATTATAGTAACAGACTTTTATAAAAGACTGAGCCCATTTCAGTTTATCTTGTCTCTATACTAAACCCTGTAGTACAGAAGTCATAATTGTATTTGAGAGATTCTTGGTTACTTTTAGACACATTCACATTTGATGAAAAGGAATACTGTTTAATAACGTTGTATGCAGTTTCACTTTATACTAGCAACTAACAACACATTGGTATAGGTTTTGTCATTAAATATTTCAGTAAGTTATCTAATTTTTCAAACTCATTAATATTACTATCTGCTTAAGTGTAGTTCTGAATAATAATAGTTTCATATTTGATGGCAAATATAATGTGCAGAAAAAAAGGAGTCTCTGTGTGCAAGAGCTGCTCCCTCCTTTGCAAATCTAGTTATGAGGTGATAGCACGAAGAATTTCTTAAGCATCCTTTGTTTAAAAAGGTACACATTTACCAAAGCTGCATACAGTGGATATAAAAGTATACACACCCCTGTTAAAATGCCAGGTTTTTGTGATATAAAAAAATGAGACCACAATAAATCATTTCAAAACTTTTCCCACCTGTAATGTGAGCTATAAACTGTACAATTCAATTGAAAAACAAACAAATCTGTTAGGTGAAAAAATATAAAAATGTACAATAAGTTGGTTGCATAAGTGTGCACACCCTTAAAACTAATACTTTGTTTTTACATGTTGCGACAAGATTTTTATAGCGAAATTAATAAGACTGAATTGTGGATATTTGGTTTGCATTCATAATACTTCTTGTGAACTTGCTAGTCTACTGTCATTTATATTTGTCTGGGCTGGGAATGAAATAGATCTATTTGGATTAGTGCTCTTTCCCAGTTACCAAGCTGAATAAATAATTAAAAGTAAATATTAAAATCGGGTGCATGGTTATATGACAATATGATGCAAGTTGCCATTACTTATGATGTGTAGGAGTTTCTTTGAATTTAAATATCACAGAGTTGGAGTAATTTTTGTAATATCACAAATTTATAAAGATGAACTAGACCTGTCAATGAGACTTATAGTGGCAGTTTTGAAAGGTTCAAAGACTGAACCATTATCTTAATTATAGATCAAGCTTTGGGTGAAGTTGTTATCAAGAGTATATCTTAAATTACAGACTACTATGATTTTAAACAAAAATCTGCAATTCATAGCTGAGGAATATGATTGGTTGGTCATGAATGATGCGAATTCTCTTTACACTATAATACCAAAGATGTACGGGGTTAGGGATTAGGATACAACATCTACCACAGGGAACTACCACACTAACAATATGTCCCTAAGAGTTGATCCAGTTGTTTGGGAAAGTATGCGGACAGTGACCCAACCTTTTGCCAACAGGCATCTATTGCTGTAGGACAGTCACTCTATATTGCATAGCTTATGAACAAAAGGATGGTGTCTAGCTCTGGGGATGTCATTGTCCCCATTTACTCAGCCCTCATTAGGCCAATCATTAAAGATAATGCCACCTCTGGCATGCATCTGTCTAGAAATATGCAACAAATGGAATGCTCACAAAGATACATTACTAAAAGGATACAAAGCCTAAAGAACATGCTCTGTACAGACCAACTCCAAGCCCTGTCACAGTATTTGGTACCCTACAGACTGCTAAGACCTGTGCCTGACATACAAGGCATCCTCTTGTCCCAGTACTGATGGATTTGTTGCACATCAGCAAGCCAAATGGCATAAGAAATACTCTGTCTAGAGATCTTAACCTCTTCTGCAACATCAACATAACAGCTTAGAGGGACAGATATATTTCACAGAGGATACCATTGCTATGGAACAGACTCCCACTCCCCATCCACATTAAACAAAGTTCATCCCTGTCCATTTAAGTATAATTTAGATCTACACATGGGAAAAAGATTACCCCAGGACTGGACCCCTATACTACTAATGGACACAGGTGACACAGGCAGCTCTTTAACACTTTATCCCATGCACGGGTCCCCTCAAATTAACTATGGTATGTTCCCAGTTGTTCTCATTAGTGGTAATATATAATTATCGACCATGGGATGGATAAGGTCAATCTACAGCCAAATGGGTGTTTTATTTCAAGCACAAAAAGGAAAAATGGCTACGCTTAAATACTAGGCTAACTGCCTTATGGGTCATTTTATGTATAAAACTATGAGTGAGTAAATAATGTTTTTCTGCGCAACAGAATTTTAAATAAAAGAGTTGTGTCTTTGTGAATGTATGGAATAAGTATTGAACAATATTTTTTTCATATCTTAAGGTCAGTTGTAGAAGTAGAATATAGGAGTTGGTATGGGTGCCAGCATGGCTCCAAATTTTGCCAACCTTATCTCTTTGGGAAGAAAGACCTAATTACAAGTTAAAGGAATTTGAAAAGATAGTGTATTACTGACATTTTATTGATGAATTTTGTTGGTCTTGCAGAGGCACTGAATATGAAATTACACCTTTTTTGGACAAACTGAATAGAAGTACTAACTTTTTTAAGTTACTGGTAGTGTGGATTTGATAAGTATAGCTTATTTAGACAAGAGAGTGTACAAAAACAAAAAGGGTCCTCTAAGAATGCTGGGAAGAATGTTTTGTTACATCATGCTAGCATACATCTAGTGCATACTAACAACGACATAAGGAATAAGTTTAACAGAACACAAATGTTAACACTGATAAAGATACAGTATGGAGATTAATAATCTTAAAACAGGTTTCAAGATAGAGGTTATGCAAATTCTGCAACAGAGAAAACATTAGATGAAGAAACATTAGTTTGTCAAGTATAGTGAAGTCTAGAACTATGGCCTTAACTTACAATTTGGATTCAGTATGTATGTGTGTGTGTGTGTGTGTGTGTGTGTGTGTGTGTGTGTGTGTGTGTGTGTATAAAAAACATTACAATAGATAACTAAAAAATATTAGAAGGGAATAAAGACATCTTTATTATATTAGGAAATCAGCCTAAGTTTATTAATAAGAAGTAAAGTAAAAAATATTCTTGAAAAGGAAAATAAAGAAGCAAGGAAAGTGGTTAAAAATAATGGTACGTATAGATGCTTGATGTGCAACTATTTATATATATACATACATACCAAGAGATCTGGACAAAGCCTTAAATAAAAGTTGGACAAAGGCCCCAAAATAGGGACAATTGTAAATACTATTACAAACTTAGAAAGTTGATAGAATAACTGATTTTGCTTTAGCATGAATTTTCTGAAGGGTTTGAATTTGAAACTCAAATGTCTTTCCTTATTTTCTAACTTCAGTCTTTAATGATTTGCCACTAATTTGCAAGAAAATCACAATTTTATGAAAAAAGAATAAAAACTATGAGAGAAAAATCTGGACATTCTGTGAAAATCTGTACAGTTGAAAGATATGATTATATATATATATATATATATATATATATATATATATATATATATATATATATATATATATATATATATATATATATATATTATATATACATACATACATTTACCTAGATTACTGAAAGACCATACAAATTTTGTGTAAACACAACAAGAACTTATGCTCCAACCGTTATATGGTTTATTATGCTATGCTGTATTATACTATGTGTATAATCATTTTATATATGCAAAACAGGCAGCTACTTATTAGGGCGTATGAACATTTATTTGCAATTAAACATGACATTTACTAGATGTACTAGCTAAACCTTCCACACTTGTAATAATTTTTTTAGAATATGTTCTACAGATCTGACAGGACACAGTAGGGAAAACATATTAGACTACGACAAATGTAACTAGAAAGTTTAATTTGTCAGGCATGGGTTAGGTTTAAAACAATAGATTAAATTATAATAGGTCTTTAAAAAGGAACAAAGAATTATGAAATTTTTAGAATGTTTATGTCTAGTCATGTGATGGTTTTAATGAATGTATTTAAATAATTATTAGAACATAATGAGGTCAGACGAAATCTATGTAGAACCATTTAGCTTACTTTGCTGTGTGTTGTGTTGTAAGACAAAGTAAAGAAAATCTGGACATTCTGTGAAAATCTGTACAGCTGAGATATATATATATTATATAAAATATATACACATGCATACATTACTGAAGAACACAACAAGAACTTATGCTCCAACTGTTATGTGGTTTATTATGCTATGTGGTTTATTATGCTATGTTTTATTATACTATGTGTATAATCATTTTATATATGCAAAACAGGCAGCTCCTTATTAGGGCATATGAACATTTATTTGCAATTAAAAATAGACATTTACTAAATGTACTAGCCAAACCTTCGACACAATTTTTTCGAACATGTTCTACAGATCTGACAGGAGACAGTAGAGAAGACAGATTAGACTATGCCAAATGTAAGTAGAAAGTGTAATTTGTCGCGTGGCATGGGTTAGGTTTAAAAAATAAATTGCATTATAATAGGTCTTTAAAAATGAACAAAGTAAATTATGAAATTTTTAGAATGTTTAGGTCTAGTCATGTAATGGTTTTAATGAATGTTAAATACTCAATTATTAGAACATAATGAGGTCAGATGAAGTCTATGTAGAAACATTTAGCTTACTTTACTGTGCAACAAGAATGGAGCATTTATTTCGGAAGATCCCCACCTTAGTAGTTCTTTAGGTTTGACACCCCAACTAAACATTTAGGAGGAGCGTAAACCTGAAAGGTTTGGTTGAAAGGCCGAAAAGGACCTCTAAATTTAATACAGGCATGACAAAATGTGGGAGATGTCGTCAATGCAAGTTCATTAAATTAACTGACAGAGTAAAAATCACTGTCAGTTCACTGTTTAAAATCCACGTTTGCACGGCTTTGCGCAGTTGTGCGCATATGGTTAAACAAGGTTAAACTTTTTCTGGGTCCGCCAAGTCTGCTCTTCAAATTTTCCCTTAAGGAAGCTCTACTCTTAGTATAAACAGACTACTCACTACATTATAAGCCTAGCACTTGTTCTCAATACTTCTCTACTAAGTAAGCACTCTCGTACTAAGTAAAGCACTACATCTACTTACCACCTCTGTGATTATCCACTTCCCTTAAAGGTACAGCACTCCCTTATACTGATCTAGCATGTCGACTGGTAGATTACTGGTGTCGTCTCCAATTCAGCTGGTCAATCTGGGTATCTTGAGACAATGCTACAATTGTCTCATGTACACAGACAACCATCTCCTCCTCCCAACAAACACAAATACATGTGAGAGATGCAACTATATAGCCAAACTGGAGGCTGAACTCTCTCAACTCAGGGCTGGCATGACCAGACAGGAGGAGATGGCAACCACACACACAACAATCCCAGTCCCACATACACCTACCACAACTGCAAACCAAACACATAAAAACACAAAGACATACTCGGAGGCTGTAATAAAAAACTTACCAAAACAACAGAGGCTCCCAAAGCAGACATCCAAAAATCCACCACCTCAAAACAAAACACATGCAACACATACTTCAATAAATCAGTGTGTCAACCAATCACAGCCCTTAAGGCCAAACACCTTGCCTGATATACTAGTAAATAGGTGACTCTACAGTCAGACACACTGATGTCCCGCTGACCAGGCTGAACAAGGAGAAGGTGACTGTGAGCTGTCTATCGGGAGCTAGGATCCGCCACATAACACACGTACTCAAGTCACTCCAAAGCAAGTACAAATATGACTCCGTCATTGTCCATGCTGGTGTGAATGACCTGAGACGTACCTCCCTGGACTACATGAAAAGAGACATAGAGGAGCTCTCTGATTATGTAGCCCAGTCTGGTATGACCCTGACCCTGAGCAGCATCCTGCCCTCACCAAGAATGATACCACAATACAAAGACAAGATGACCAGCTTTAACAATTGGCTCAAGTACTGGTGTTTTTCTAAGGGGATCCAATATCGGTCTGCCTGGGATGACATGTTGGACAAGCCACGCTGCATCGCAAGGGATGACTTACACCTGTCACCACTGGGCTTCCGGATATTGGCCAAGGTTCTTGCCACCCCTATAGTGCCTTTTTTAGGCAAGGCTCAAAAGACAAACCCACCTCCTTAGACAACAAAAATGGAAAAAAACCAAGGGTAATGCTGCTCAATGCCAGACGTCTAAATCTCAAGATGCAGGCACTTGATGCGCTCCTCAGCATGGAGAACATAGACGTCTGTGCAGTAACTAAAACCTGGTTCAAGGCTCCGGAGAGCACCCCAGCGCTACCAGGCTATATCTCGTATCATGCTTTTCGGCCCCAAAACCCGGGCCGAAGTACAAAGGGAGGGGGAGTGTCCATATTCATCAAGGACACCCACACCTCCAGGTTAGAAGCAACACATGAAGCATCAGAGACCATACAGGTGCAACTAACCATAGGCAAAACTGCTATACAACTGGTAGCATGTTACAGACCACCCTCCCAATCTCAAGAACCCCACTCAGCCTTCCTGAAGACATTGGAGGATATGAATGTATCAAAAAATACCATCATACTAGGAGACTTCAACTACCCAAACATACATTGGGTATATTATTCTAGCCCTAATACCCTAGCCCAAAGGTTCCTGGAATTCATAAATTCAAATGCACTGGAACAACTAGTCACCTCTCCCACTAGGAGAGATAATATACTAGACCTGATCATCACAAACATGGGGATAAAATGCTCCACACCGGAAGTATACCCCTCACTAGTGAGATCTGACCACAAACTAATCACCCTGGATATACATATCCCACCTCCACCCCCAGCACAAAAGACCACAGTGAAAAACTTCTCAAAAGCAGACTTCACTCTTCTTAAGACTGAGATGGTATCCTTTAAGCCCACTGTGCCAGTGGATACCACATCCCACAATGCCGAATCATTCACAAATGCTTTTTATGGACATCTCCAAGAATGCATGGATCATGCAATCCCAAACAAATCCAAGTCTCTCTTCACCAAAGTTAAGTGTCCTGTCTGGTGGACCTCAGCCATAAACAAATTGTATAACAAAAGAAGGAAGCTACTGCACGTCAGAGCAAAATCCCATGATCAACATTAGCAGAAAACTACGTTCTCTCATAAAAACATCCAAGGCCAACTTTGAGAGAAAAATCGCTAAGGACACTAAAGAGAACCACAAAGCCTTCTTCAGCTATGTTAGAAACCTGGGTGGAAACTCTCAGATATGCTCAGAGTTGGTTCACAACAACATAAAATACACTGAACCCACAGATATTGCCAACATTCTGGCTGACAGGTTCAGTGCAAATTTCTCCCCTCCTTCACCCCCAAAAGAAGAAATACTTATCCCAGCTGAATGTAATCTCCCTGTCATCTCAGATGTCCAAGTGAGAACCACCCTAAACAAAGCAAAAAACACAGCATCAATGGGACCTGACGGTATCCCGGGTTGCGTGTTACGTGACCTCCAAGATGAGCTAAAGCCACACATAAAAATGCTATTTAACCTTAGCCTTACTTCGGGATATGTACCTGAAGACTGGCGTACCGCAACAGTGGTCCCACTCCACAAGGGGGGTGCCTCTACAGACCCTGGAAACTACCGCCCCATAAGCTTAACCAGTCTGGTCTGCAAAGCTATGGAAAGAATCATTATGGAACTCATAAACAGAGACATAGGGGACCTACAGACACTTGACCCCACCCAGTTCGGCTTGTAAAGGGCAGATCATGCCTTTTAAACCTGGTTGACTTTTTCGAAACAGGTCACTAGAGCCACTGATGAGGGCAAAGCAGTCCATACAGCATACCTGGACTTGGCTAAGGCCTTCAACACAATACCCCACTCAGGCATCATAGATAAGCTCAACAGCTTAAAAGTAAACCCTTGTGTCACTAGATGGGTTACAAACTGGCTAAAGGACAGAACCCATAAAGTTAAAATCGCTGGAGCAATGTCAGACTCAAAGCCAGTCACAAGTGGTGTCCCACAGGGATCTGTCCTGGGACCCCTCTTGTTCGGCATTTATTTCTCAGATGTTAAAGCAAACATGGGAGGGCTGTGGCTGACAAAGTTCGCAGATGACTGCAAACTAGGCGCCATAGTCGATACACCAGCAGACACACACATCCTACAAAAAGGCCTCACAGAAACGGACAACTGGTGCCGGAGTCACGGCCTTAAACTAAATGCCAAAAAATGTATAGTCATCCCCTTTGGGAAAAACAAAGTACCCACAAATTATCACATAGACAGCAACCCACTGAGTACGGAAAAAGTAATCAGAGACCTAGGGACCCAAGTCGACAGCGACCTCTCATTTGACACCCACGTTGCCAAAGTGGTTAGAAAACATTCTACCTTGCACACCTCATCATGAAGGGATTCACATCCAGATCCAAGGATGTCATTGTACCCCTATATTCCTCCCTCATCAGACCCATGATTGAGTACAATGCCCCATTTGGTATGTACCTCACCCGGCATTTACAACAGCTGGACAGACCACAAAAGTACCTCACCAAGAGGATCAAGGGTCTCCAACATATGTCTTATTCTGCCAGACTAAAGAAACTTCAGCTCTATTCAGTAGCATACCGCCTGCTCAGGGGTGATCTCTGCCTGACGTACAAGGCCATGTCCAATCAGGATCTGATGGACATGCTCCACCTCAAAATATCCAAATCCATCAGGACCAGGAGAGCTAAAGACTTAAACCTCGGCACAAGTATGAATAGGACATGCTGGAGGGATAGATTCATAACCCAGAGGCTTCCCATGCTTTGGAACAGGATCCCAGTTCGTATTAGGCAGAGCCCCTCACTGACTCTTTTCAAGAGAAATCTTGAGTGGATGGGAGATCGTAAGTTTACCCCAGGGGTCACATCTGTGTCACTGCTAGACAAGGGGACCTTCATTGTGTCACTACTAGACAGAAGGTTAATATATAGACGTAGTCACAGGAACACCTGTCAAAGAAACACGTTTTACTGGAGAAACCACTTTATAAGAACACAGCAAAGCTTTCAGGCATAAAAACCCTTCCTCAGTGCATTACAAATTAAATGTGAAAAACATAATGAATTTATACAGGGTCACCATCACATGACCAGCAGCCCAATGGTCATGTGACACACAAACAGACTTTTTAAAAAAATTTACAATATAAAAATTACAATATAAAGATAAACATTCTAAAAGTTACAACAATCACAATATTATTTCAGTTTAGTATGTTGTAAATGTTTAAAAACAAGTTTTAAAGTAATAGGATCATTAAATCCTGGTGCATAATCTTCTGCTAACCTACAACAATAACAATATTATTTCAGTTTAGTATGTTGTAAATATTTAAGAACAGGTTTTAAAGTAATAAGATCATTAAGTCCTGGTGCATGATCTGCTGCTAACCTAATTATCCATTCGTATTCCTTTAATTCAAGTAAATTATTAATGTCACCTCCACGTGGTGTGGGTTTAACCATATGAATAACTCTAAAAGAAAATCTATGATGAATACCATTTTCAGCTATATGTTTATATAGGGCTTACGGAGCCAATATCCATATATCTACAGAAACAACTTTACCCCTTTTTAGATGGCTGTACTACAGTCTTAAGATACTATGGACCTTTTGTTGAAATTACGAACATGGTATCATACATCTAAAGCTAAAGAAATATTTGAAGGAAATATGCTGTTAGTCACACTAGATATAGTTTCACTTTTTACAGTGATACCCAATGATTTTGGAATCGAGTGTATTAGAGAATTTTTGACAAAACAGCATTCCTTAACATGTAATTTTTATATTGTAAATTTTTAAAAAGTCTGTTTGTGTGTCACATGACCATTGGGCTGCTGGTCATGTGATGGTGACCCTGTATAAATTCATTATGTTTTTCACATTTAATTTGTAATGCACCGAGGAAGGGTTTTTATGCCTGAAAGCTTTGTTGTGTTCTTATAAAGTGGTTTCTCCAGTAAAACGTGTTTCTTTGACTACTAGACAGAAGCACAGTATTCTAAATTTATTCTGTACATTTTTGCACCATTTCATGGGGTGGCAAAAGCCACATCACTATGGCTAGGCTTACAAATGCCCCAGGGCAGATAGCCTAGTACTATACTATGAAACTATGAAACTATATGATGGATACAACTGTGATTCTCTAGGGGTTGTTCATGGAGCTTTCTGTGACGGTTGCAAAGCATTTTATAATGGGAAAACAGAGAGGAAATTAAAACAGAGGATTTATGAGCACCAGTACAGCATTATGAACAAAACTAGTACTAGTGCTTTAGCCAGACACACCCTTATTTTCCCAAGTCACAATTTCTTATTTGTGGTTTTAAAACAAGTAGTACATAACAAAAGAGGGGGGCCCTGGGAACTCAAATTAGAAGAGGCTGAAGTGGAATGGCAAATTGCAACTGCTGCTTACTCTTTTCCAGGGTTAAATGAAGCCTCATCTATCAAGAGCTTGTTGAAGCTTAAAGCCCTGGCAAGAAAGGGGTGGCAGCTTGTTTGTTTCACACAAAAATGTTTAAAACATCTGACTTTTCTTCTTTTTATATTGGTTTATGAGTAAGACTTTCTATGGTTTTATATGTTTTTACATGTATAACACCACAAGGCAGGGCGTACGAGTCTTGTATGATGTATTTACACATTGTCTTTTTACATTAACATAATGCAACTCAATTTAATAACATAACATAATATATTTCTATGCTACACATTTACACAGTACACACTTTATTATCATTACTTTTTTATATAACAATGGCCTATTTTAAGCATAATTTACCATCCCAATTGTATTTGTATTTATTTTTTTGTCTTGGGTTGGAAATTGTAAACTTTTTTAGATGCTTAAGACTATCATTTGGGCAACATGGTTTAATTAGTCAATGTTGCTTTAAATGTTTAATGCTGCATGACATCATGTACTTGGGCTGGCCCAGCCCACTGACTCAGCAGGTTTGTGTTAGGTTTTTAAACTGGGAAGTGAATAGTTTTTACTTGTCTGAAGAAGCTGAAGCATTTTGTTCAGTGAAAGTGCTTACGTACAATAAACAGTTGGATATTCCATTGCCTGCTCATTTTCTTTTCTTGTTTCGGTTTTGCTAGTTTGGATTTGCATTTCTTACTTTACTGTGTGTTGTAAGAACAAAATAAACAAACAAACAAATAGCATCATCTTTTTTCAACCTAATACCAGCTATTGGTGTTGGTTACAGTAGAGAGTCAGTTATCCGAAATGTCAATTATCCGAATGCAGCTTTGGGTAGGAAAAATCAAAAAGTCTTATCATGTAAACGTTGTACATATTTGCTTGTGTGTTTTTTTTAGCTTGTAGCCCTCTCATGTTTGAAAAATATTCTTTATTGTCTACTGGAATCGCTGAATGGCTGAAAAGTGTATTCCCTGCGTGTGGAAGTTTTTTATCCGGTTCAATTATGTGCTTGATTATCTAAACTAACTTAGGTCGCAATTAGTGAGGATAATCGACTTCCTACTCTATCTTGTTATACATTGGATTCAGTTACTGTTTGCTATGAGGTGTTATTATACAACCTGTTTATTATGTCAATACAAGTCTCAGGAAAACCATACATTCCTTGTACTTTAAATAGAAAAATTATTCTTAAATTGGAAATGTATATCTACATTTATCACCGTTAAGGTTCGACTATCCATATATGTGTAATCTATTTAGCAACTGATTTAATACTATTTTTGTGTTAGCCTTTTTAAAATAAATCAAGCTTTATCATCTATTACATTTTTTTATTCCGTTGGACAAAAGTTACAAGCATCTTGCTGTCTGCACATAAAAGTAAAACTGGAAGAACCACATAAACATGAGTTGTTGCTTTGTTTCAAGGGAGGAATGGTTAATATATATATTTCCAGTAAGGGGAACAGGGTGTTCTTTTTTTGACTTTAATGAATATTTATTTAGCTAATATCTGGATAGTAGTCACTGGAAATAATTTGGGTGGCCACAGTGGTGCAGCGATTAGCGTTGTCACCTCACAGCAAGAGGTTATCTGGTTTGATCCTTGGCTGGGGTGCCTTCTGTGTGGAGTCTGCATGTCCTCCCTGTGGTCACGTGCGTTTCCTCTGGGTGCTCCGGTTTCCTCCCACATCCCAAAGACATGCTGTAGGTTGAATGGACACTCTAAATTGGCCCTAGGTGTGAGTGTGTGCATGTGTGTGCCTTTCATAGAAGGTTGGGCGCCGGGCTGGCAACTCGACACTGTAAAACTCCACTGTCAATCATGAGCGGACAGGTGATCCACTGTGGCGACCCCTAACTGGGAAAAAGCCGAAAGAAGAAGTCATCATCACTGGAAATAATTTACATGTCTCTGAGAATTTCATCTGTACCCAGTGCTTTATTAGCTTTCAGTTTTAAGCTGTGTATTCAATTCCAAAATTACAGGTTTCAAATGTTTGTTGCCATTTTCTTTTAGTAGTTTATTCTAGACTATTTTCATTTAATCCATTTATTTGTTTTAAATATGGTTTTGTGGTAGTTTGTAAAAGTGATCATGATGTCATCTATATCAGTAACACTCTTATTTACTAGTACTTTGATGGATTTTATTTGATTTAATCTATCCAATACTTTGGCCCTGTTAGCTAATCTGCATAAACCCTTTGGCATTATCAAATACAACTACAATTTCACTTTCTCTAACAATACTGCTACTTTGTTTCATGGTTAAAAGGAAACAAATTTTCCTCTTTCTGGGCTTTTAATTTTGACATATTTAAAGTTACCTTGAGTTGACAAAATTCCTCATTGCATTATTTCATTTTCTTTCAGTACAACACATACATTTTGCCAATGATTATTTAAGAAAGTCCCACAGCACTGTTTTCATTACTGCTCCATTATCAGTAAGCCAGAGATACTCCTCTATTTCTTTAACATGGCAATCTAAATTCTTTTAATTTTACCATTTATGATGGAATTTTATTAAGTGTTTTTAAAATGTCACCAATCATAGTATTTGCAGTCATAATCAGTTTAAAAGAAAAAGCAACATGGTGTGATAAGGGACAAAAAGTTTCTTTAACAGAATTATTTTTTGCTGTTACTTCATTAGAAATACAAGTTATATCAATGAATGTTTGGATGCCAAAAGCATAAGAATGAGCACAAAATATAAAATCCTTCTCAGCATAATTAGCTAAAATTCTTCCAATTGTTTAGACAATAACACATTCTCAATGCTTCTACAAAGGTCGATATTCTTAAATCTCTATTAAAACTGGAATCATCTTTACTTAAGAATAAAATTAAAATCACCCCATGATCAAAATATGCATTAAATTGTTAAACAGAATACCTAGATATTGTTTTACTATTTAAGATCCAGGATCTAGTAGATATCTGGTAGTGTAAATACATTTATCTGACAGTCAATGATTACCATAGCAAACACCCTTTTGGAGTATTTATATGAAAACACAGATTTAGGCATAAACATATTAGGGAGAAAAAAGGTGTCATTACCCTCACATCTTCCTTAAACAATAAAGTGCTACTATGACTGCGAATTCTTAAAATAGACATTTTTGATGATTTTCACCATCAGGTGTGTTTGTTGTAAGAATAATATATCAGCCTTATTAATGTTAAGATATTTCAGTAAACCTCCGCTTTTATAACCACTATTTATGCTTACTGCTAAAAAGATAAATTTGCCATTACTATCTTCATCTTAACTTAATTCTTTGGCATTGTATATATTCTGTAAAGAAGTTTGTTGAATGTGCTATATCTGACAACTCTTCTATAAACCATAAGGTTGGGGGTCAGTGGATGGGGAATTGAGGAAGAATGGACAACACAGATAGAACATTATGGTGAGTACATAATTTCTTTTTATGCTGTTGTCAATTTTCATTCTGTCCTCAACTGATGGGACAGAATCCCCAGCTACCCAAATCTCAGGGCGGACTCAAGGAAAGATATTTCTAAGTTCCACTGAGCCAAAAGATACCCTACCTCTGGATACCAAATCCAGCTTGTAATGAGTGATACAAGTGTAGGGTGAAGCCATGGAAGACCTTGAGTAAAAACTGAGGAAGTTGCTACAGACCTGGTTGAATGAGCACATATTTTCTTTTGTAAAGTTATCCCCAATTTGTTGTAAATAAAATAGATGGTCAATACGCCATTTGGCTAAAATGACTTTAGATACTAGTTTATACAATTTCAGATCGGCAAAGGTTACAAATAGTTGATCTGTAATTCTGACATATTTTGTTTTTATGTAACTAGAAATGTAATTCCCTATGAACATCAAGTGAATGTAATAAGTATTCTCTTGTTTGAATAATTTGGGACGAAAACTGGTAAGTTAGTGGATTGTTTAATATTAGAGCATGGCACAACATTGGGCAAAAAGGATGCATAAGTTCATAAGGAAAATCTATCCTTACGAAATATCACATATGGAGTTTTCACCAACAAGGCCTGGATTTCTGAAATTTGCCTGGCAGAAGTAATGGCAACCAAAACTAAAAGTTTTCCCAAGACAGAGATTTAAGATCACAATCATGTCCAGATTCAAAGGGTGGAAGGACCAAGGACTGCAGTACCAGATTTAGATCTAATAGAGGCACGGGATCTTTAAAAAGAGGTCTGCGTAGAACTGTGCCCCATAAAAAGGTTATGCATAACTTATGAGAAAGACAGTGAAAAGCCAAATCCAATATGAAAATTAGAAACTGCTGCCAACTGGAGTTTAACTAATGAAGAACTGGCCTCTTGGTTTAAATGTAGCATTAAGAACTCCAGAGCATCATAAACAGGGATAGATAAAGGGTCAACATGGTTTTGAAGTGCCCATTGTACAAATCTTTTCCATTTACTAGCATAAAGTTTCAATGTGGATGGTTTAAGGGAAAATAAAATTTGGCAGACAGGGGATGAGAGCATTGGCTGTCTGGCTATTACTGGAACTAAGAAACCAAGCTGTCAGCTTGAGAGTCAGAAGGTCCAGATTTATCATACCTGTTGGGTGAGACAGTAGATCTGGAGCTGGATAAAGAATCCAAGGTTGATGAATTAAATGAGTCCACAGGAAAGGAAACCAAATCTTTCAAAGCCAGAAGGTTACAATGAGAATGACTTTGCTCTTCAACCCGGCAGCTCTCTAAAGGAACTTTGAAATCAGAGGGAAGAGGGATCAGAGGATATGCATAAAGTAAACCGGGGGGACCAATCATGGAGAAGAGCATAACTTGGTGACTCCCCCTGTTGGGGGATTAGGTCAAAGTAGCTGGTGACTCCCCCTGTTGGGGGATTAGGTCAAAGTAACTGCTGCACTTGTTGTTCACGGGAGATGTGAAGAGATCATAGCAAAGCTGGTCCCACTTGCGGAAAATCAATTCCGCTACATTCTGGTTGAGGAACCTTTCATGAGGTAATAGAATGCACCTGCTCAATTTGACTGCTAGCATGTTGGATTTCCCCAGAATGTGCACTGGTAAGGCAGCAGGGAATGTGCACTGCTAAGAGAGCGGTTGGAAGATATTGCCCATTGCCACACACTTAGTGCTTCTTGACATAGGGGGTATGAACTAGTCCCTCCTTGTTTGCCGATGCTGACATGCTGTCCATTTGTATCGCAATAGTTCACGAGAGGAGAGCATCCTAAAAGGCATGCAGTGTTAAAAGCACTGCTCTCAACTCTAGGGCAGGAATAAGCAAATTGGCCTCTTTGTGGGAGCATATGCCTTGGACTGTGTTTCCCAGGTAATGTCCCCCCACCCCAGTTGGGAAGCATCTGTGGTCAATATGGCCTTTGATGAGAGGTGACAAATAAACGGCCCTGTAGAACTTGTGAATGGATCCACCACATCAAATCCTTCTTGTACGTGTTGGTGATTCATATTTGAGTGGATAAAGGAAACAGTGACCATTGAGATGACAACATCCACTAAAGAATCCTCATCTAAAATCTGGCTAAAGGAACCAAGGTTATTGCTGCCACTCTAATCCCAATGCTTGAAGAACCCAGCAGGCCAAGACTCTGGTACTGGAAATTATCATTTTTACTTGTGATCTTAAGTTTGAACTCTGGAAAAGGGAAGAGAGGCTATCGTTGATTTTGTGTCAAGCAGCATTCCTATGAATGCTAGACTTTGACTTGGTTCTAGATGACATTTTTCATAATTTATGGTTATTCCTAGCAGTGCACAAGTCTGGATATTTTTTTCTCTTGCCATAATAAGCTGATGCCTGGTTGGGACAGATATGAACCAGTTGTATAAGTATGGAAACACCTGGAATCCCTGCAGTCTCAAGTGAGCTACTACTGTTGCCATGCATTTGGTGAACACCCTGAGGGCTGTGGCGAGAGCAAAGGGCAGCACTCTGAACTAGTAATGTCTGGTTCCCAGATGGAAGTGCAAGAACTTCCTGGATTGTCTGTTCATCATTATAAGATATTACACATCCTGGAGATCTATTCAGCACATCCAGTCATCCTTTTCCAAAAGTGGAAGAATGGACTGAACCATGACAATCCAGAACTTAATCTTTTGAACAGATTTGTTTAGGGCGCTGAGATCCAGAACCAGTCTCTAGTTCCCCGTTTTGGCACTAAAAAGAATCTTGAGTAAGTCCCAGATCCTTTCTGGTCTGGGGACCTCTTGGATGACTATCTTCTCTAGCAGATTTTATATTTCAATTGTTTCTTGTTCTCTCTGACTGGGTGGGACAACGGGGACTCTTCTGAAATTGAGAGGAGGAAGGGAAAATGGTATGATATAACCACAGGAAATGATCCTCTGCACCAAGGTATTTTTTATTTCTAGCCCACACACTCTGGTGCAGGGACAAATGACCCCA
Source organism: Protopterus annectens (assembly GCF_019279795.1). Taxonomy (NCBI): domain Eukaryota; kingdom Metazoa; phylum Chordata; order Ceratodontiformes; family Protopteridae; genus Protopterus; species Protopterus annectens. The sequence goes on from NC_056725.1 coordinate 1,754,713,603, forward strand.
ATTGCCTTCAAAGGGCGGCAACTGGGCCTCCTTTCAGGAGTATTAGAAGGGTATGCCAAAGAAAGATTGTCCAGACCTTTGATGCTGTGGAGCTCCTCTGCCACGAGGGCAACATCTACCATTTGAATTTTCCCCTCCGCCTCTGAGGGAATATTCTCCATGTGTGTCCTAGAAAGATCCTTGTGATTTCTTGAACCACATCTTTCCACCCCTCAATGATTCCTCAAGAAGGATCTTTGGGGGATAGAAAAATGTACGCCCAAGGCACAAGGGGTCTTTCCATCCTTCTTACATCTGGACAAAGGGTCTTTCAGTTTAGGGCCAAAAAGAGACATGAGCACGGATGAACATAGACTTAAAAGGCTCTACGAAATCATACAAGCTCATCCAGGTGTGACTCCTAATGGATATGCCTGAACCCACTGCCCTTGAGATTCCTTCTGCTACATTAGAAATGAGACTCATGGAAGAGCTGGATATAAATTGTAGGATCACCAACTGAGAAGTGACATCTTCACAAATGGTTCCTGCAAGGGTATCTGAAAGTTCCTTAATCAGATCCCTCTGTAATCAAGTGAAATGAGACTAAGGCAAAGGTCATCAAAGCACAGAATCTGTCCATCGCCCGTGACTCCTTATTGGGGGGATGAACATAGGAACTTTACTCCACAAGTTCCTTTTTAGTGGCAGCCACCACGACCTTGGCATCAACAGGGAGACCTTTGAACCAGAACAGTTTATCCTCTGGCAGGGTAATTTTTTCAGGCTTCCTGGGAATGGACTTTACAGTGTTAGGTTCTTTCCATGTCGCTGAGCTTGTTGGCAGGCAAAGTCACCCAGGAAGTAGATGGGCCAGTACCAAACGCCTCCAGGAGTACAGACTCCTCCAAAGAGCTGCTGGACTTAGAGCCACCTCTGTTTCAGAATTTTGTTTCAGAATTTTGAGAATGTCTCCGAACAAGACATCTCCTCATCAGGAGATGAACGTGGGGCCCTTTGCCTTCCTCAAAATCTATACCCTCCATGACAGATTCAGTGTAATGTAAATGCCTCCTCTTGCATGTCCATTTCTTATGGACCTCCTCAGTGGGATACTCTGGGGAGGTATCAAAACGACATCAAATAACCAGAAGGGAGTCCTGGGGTTTTGGTACTGCTTGTCCCTGAGAAGAGGTTAGTTGAGACTCTTGGCACAGAGGTGAGATCAATGCAGATACAGGACCCAAGGGGATAGGCACCATCTGAGTCATGGCTGCTGACAGAGCTCTCTCCAAAGTTCTAAAAGCAGACCTTCCCGAGGAGGGATAGGAACCTGAATCCAAGAAAAAAGCTTTTTGATCCCTGGTCCTTCCCTGCTCAGAGGAACCCCCCCCCCCCACCGAGGCAGAAGTCGAAGCCAAACTTAACATTGCTGAGGCTCAGAGGTGCAGAGATGGCTCAGAAGCTCCCAGAGTCGACTGAGACAACTAGGATCTGACAGGGCAGAACTGGCTCCAAGAGCTCTCTAGATCAGACTGTACTGAAGAGCTCAGAGCAAACCTTGGATGCAAGGGTACAATGACCTTCAGATCCAAAGTAGATGGGTCTGGACCACTCGGATCCAAAGGCTCCAAGACCGTGAAAGGAGTCAGAGGAGGAAAAGTTAGAGGTACTATTGTGGATGTGAGGACTTCCTGACCCGATTGAGTAGGAGCAAAGGTAAAAGCTTGCTGACTATACTCCAAGATAATGTGTCTCACTACCCTCTCCACATCCTCTACAAAGGAATGCATAAAAGCCAATTGTGGTCTGTCCAAAAATGGAGAAAGTAATCTTGATAGTACTGGGTCCACCAATCTGAAATACCATGTTCTAGGCAAAGGAATCTCATCTGAAATTTTGTCCAATCTGAAGCCTTCAGATACAAGGAATCCTAACTTTTACAGACTTTCGATCTGAAGAAACAGTTGGATCCAATCGTAATTTCTTTTCTCTGATCCGGAAGAAGTTGGATCAGACAGTTTTGTATTCTTTAACGGATCCAGTAACACAGCAGGATCTAAAAGTCTTTTCAAAGATTTTGCCGAGGTCTTGGAGGAAACTGTTGAAGAGCTCAGAGAAGTATGAAGTACTTTTAGGTATGTCTCCAGAAATAACTTCAGCAAAAGAGGAGGGCAATAGCCTCTTCAAAATAAGTTTGTTTTTGCATTTAACCAACTCCCTTAGGTTGAACACATGACATATAGCACAACTTTTTGTAGGTGAAGTAGACCAAGGCAAAATACACACACATACACACACACCCAGACAAGGGAATTTTCTGACCACACTTCCCACATTTTTTAAAGTCCGCCAGGTTTTCTCTTTTTCTGCCATGGTAGCAAATATAACGAGAGAAATTTAGTAACAGATATCAACAAGTATACTAGTAGAATGAAAGAAAATGCTTTTTTTTTTTTTTTTTTTTGTAAAGAAGGGGGAAGGAAATGAAGAAAATGGAAATTAAACTACCTATAAAAGTAGCACAAGAAACTACACTACACTAGCATAGCAGGGAAAGGGTGAGCAATAGGGGTACTAACAATATTATCGAGCATACATTAAGAAAAAAATAAGACAGGAAATGTATACAGCTGAAGAATAACAAAAATAAAGTATTTTTCTAGCTGACTAGCTCGAGAGACAAATTACCACGTCTTTCACCTAAAGGCGGCAAATTAAATCTGAGGTAATGGGGTTGGTGCATTATGGGTAAGGGAGAGGCTCGAGAGTTCAAAGTTACCATGAGGTTTTTGCAGTGGCAGAGTCTGATCCGAAGTCTCACGTCTGAACCCATGGCTCCACGGCCTTAATCCAGACATTCACCTATACAAAAGAGGGACAACCATATCAACTCTACAGATATCATTGGCACAAAGGTGGGATCGATTTAGATACAGGACCCGAGGGGATAGGCACCGTCTGAGTCAAGGTTGCTCACAGGTGCATTTTTACACCTTATCCTCCAACTCAAGATTACAGCATACTATCTTAAAAGTGCTTTTGTCCAACCATTCTTCTCTTTTTACACTATAATGCCTACATTTATTAAAACTAAATAAGAAAAAAAAGCACTTGTTTACTTTACTATCTTTACCATGTTAAGTAACTGAAAATACTTTACTATATAACATGCAGTTTATTTCATGCAATGATTCATACAAATACTGTTAAGAACAAATCTATTTGCAGTTACTTTTCATTTTTCCTCCCTTCCTTCCTCCTTCCCCCTTCCATTCAGTATTCTTCCAAACATTTACGTCATGAAGTGGGGCATATGGGTTTCAATCCCCTTCAAGTTTAATAGAGTCAACAAAGTCCAGTCTTTCTACTTTTTCTTGTAAAGCCATATTTCACAAATGTAAATGATGCTTTATAGTTTCATATTTATTCACCAATTTCAATGCTGCAGGTGTTCTTCCTGTTCATCTCCATCATCCAAACCCAGACTCCAGTTCAAGTCTAAGGTACACCCAATTCTTCTAGTTGGCTCCTGTGCTTTTTTTCTGTCTCATGGGGATTTTCCTTTGGAACACTGGAAAAAGTTTCATTGGCAAAATCTCTCTATAAGCTTTTTTATTATAAGAATGAGCAGCAATCTCCTTCTGTTTGATGTCTTCCTTTTTGTTGGACAATCTTTTGTATTTCCTCCTTAGCCTGTTCTACATAAAAAAAAAGACGTTGATCCTCCAGGAAAAAAATATTCTAAAGACAGCTACGTACAGCAGCTTGAATCCCACACTCTACATTCCCAGACTTCAGGGATACATTTGCTTCCCTTCTGCCTGGTACAGATTGAATAATCATTTTCCACAAATGTCTCCAATTTTTAATACTTTGCCCTTTTGCCATAGTTTTGTCCATGTCAATTCTTCCTGCTTTCTCATGGCCAGGTTTGGAGCATATAATGTGCCCTTTCAATTAACAAATCCAGAAATGGAATACCAGTCCAGTTGCTTACTTGTGCTTTCCTAAAATTAAATAAGTCTCTTTCTTCTAATTTCTCTGGCACAGCAGAACATCTTAGGTTTTCCCTGCATGCTCTGTCCTCTAACTACCATTTTCTGAAACTGCTGTTCTTGAGCAGTCTCATACACAGCCAGCTTTTTCTTCATTTTGACCTTATATTTTCCAGCCTTTTGTTGTTATCTAAGTTGATAAACTTTTTCAGTCATTTGTTATTTTAATCAGCTCTAAGTAGATTTATTTATTGACATTTGATTACTGGGAAAGTCTGGATAAGAGACTATTTTCAGTGGAGGCCTGGGGAGAAAAACACTGAAAAGCACCGAATTATTACAAACATTTTAAGAATAATTTTACAGTCTGTAAAAATAATACAAATACAGTTTAAATAATTATATCAAACTAAACATAATATGAAGACACTAGTTAAGAGTAGATATGAGTTATATGACAATTACTTAATAGTTAAAGACATTTGTGTCAGTTTATACAGAAATTACAGGCAGATTTGTATAAAACAAACAGGAATTGCAATTCAAAGTGAGAGAAAAGCAGGATTATTGTATATTTAGAGAGAAAGATGTGACACAAACTGATAGAAGTGAAGAAGGGAGAATAAAGAGATGCAAGTTATAATTAGGTTTTTGTCCAAATTTAGGGATATAGTTTATCTTGGTGTTGACCAAAGACAGCTTTTGGCTAGGAAATCTTTCATAACAGTTTTGAAGGTTGGGAGGGAGGGTATTCACCTGATGGATAGAGATAAGGAGTTCCAAGCCTTAGCAACATGGTATGAGTACAGACAATGCCCAGTAGTTTTGATACATTAGTAGACAGCAGTTTTTGGTCATTGGATCGCAATGGCTGACTAGGTGTCAAATGTTATTTAGTGCTGGACAAGCAGATGCATTCTGAGTAATTTTACAGGTGGTAAGAAGCTGTGTATTTGTTAGTTGATGGGATGGTTTTCATGCAATACAGTAGTGGGTTCTGAGAGGGGGTATTTGCTGCAAATTTAGTAGTTCAAGTTTTGACGTTTGTGATACCTGAAGGTAAAGATGGGAGCACCATAAAGACATGTGGGGAGGAGATTAGTAGCGGCAAGTTTAGCTTTAATTGCATCAGTGAGAAAGCTTTTGGCTCTATAAAGTGTCCCTAGATTTTGATGAATTTTTCTTACACGATTTTGTATATGCAGGTCAAACTTAAGATCACTCTGCCATCTATAATAATTTGCAGTGAAACAATGGAGGTATTATCAAGAGACAGGACTTTAAATTTAGTTTTTGTCACTGGAGAGGGATTTGGAGAAAATATTTTTTTTAGGGTTTAGCAGGACTTGCAAGTTACAACATTATGTTTCAGTTGCTGTTAAAGCTTCCGAGTCATTTTTTCGAGTTGTGCCACATTGTCAGTTGTGCAAATGAGTGTGGAATCATCTGTGTACTGCATTAGGGAGGCCTGTTGTGTGGACGTATAGAGGGTGTTGGCAATGTTAAACAGGAGGGGACCAAGGATGGAATCTTATGGTACACTGGAAGTGACTGGGAGGTATGGAGAGAAGATGGAGTGCCATTACACTGACTGATACCCACTGGATAAGCAGTTTTTCAGCCACAGAAGGGAAGGCTGAGAGAGACCTAATGAGGACAAAGTAGAATTTTGCTGTGACAAACTGCTGAAAGCTTTAGGCAATTCAAGAAATAGGGAGTACACTAGTTTGCTTTCATCTCTAGCTTTACTGACAGTATCTGTATAGGTTAGAAGTACAGTGTTAAAAGTATGGGAAGGACAGAAGCCATGTTTTGTGGTGGACAGGAGTTCTTCCTGCAAGAGATAGTTTAGCAATTGTTTTTGAATACATTTTCAAGTATTTTGTACAAAGAGGAGAAGGCTGCTATATGTATCAACTTAGTAAGATCTACTGAATTTCCTCCTTAATGCAGTGGTTCAACTACATGGCTTCTGAATGTCCATGGCTTTTCTTTTTAAGTTTTTATGGTTACATTCAGGACAATAAAGCCAAACCTCACTAGCTATGGGCATGCATGTTTCAGCCTTTTTAATTGACCTCATCAGCAAAGCATAAGTGAATAGTTTGGCTATACACAGAGTCTTTAAAAACAGCTGATGCCCATAAAGATTTAAGGTATCTGCAAAATATCCCAACTAACAATCAGTCCAAAGGGTAAAAAGGACACACAGACATTCATTCAGAAAAAACGGCAAGAAAAACTCAAATCAAGCAACAGTTTTCCCTGTGTGGTACCTTAAACCTTCTGTAACAGAGGTGGACATGCACGTTTGCAGTGCTGACGAGGTCAATAAAAAGGCCAAAATATGCATGTCCACAGCTAGTGTTGTTTGTCTTTACTGGCCTTAATTTAACCATAACGCCTAAAAAAGACAAAGTCATGGACATGAAACACGATGTCCTTAAGGGGTCATTTGCATTTATCCCATTGGCCTCCAATACAGGAGGTTTAAGGTATCACACAGTAGAATGCTAGCTTGACTGAGTTTTACCCTTTGGTTTGGATGTTATTTGGGATATGTTTATGGGCAGCAACTGGGTTTAAAAACCATGCATTTCTGAAGTATAGGCAAATTATCTACTTATTCTTTGTTGACAAGGTCAAAAAAGCCTGAAACATGCACGTCCACAGCTAGTGGTATTCACTTGTAAGATTATTAGCAGAACTAGAGCATGGTTTGAGTTTAACAGTAGTATTTATATAGGATATGGGCATGTCAACATGGATGGGGTGATACTTGGCTGCTGAGCAGGGTTAGGATTAGATGTTGGAGAATCCTTGATTAGAGAGGATATACTATGTATGAAATAACAGTTGAATTGTACTGCAGTTTCAGGTGATGAAATATTGGGAGATGGGTTGGGGTTGAATTTATGGGATGCAAGCTTTCTTTAATGGTTGTCCAGAATTTTTTAGAGCTGTATTTACTGTTATTACAGTATATTTTTGTCTTCATTAATTTGCTTTGACTATGACTGTGAAGCATTCTTAAGTGTTCAAGACATTGGGCTGTTTTATATTTTGCCATTCTTTCCATGCTTTTTCTCTATCCTGCATTAGCATTATGCTCCTTTTGAATAGCCAAACTGCATTATTCATTTTTAGTCTCTTCTTTTCTTGGAGGTGCAAGGCTATTTAAGATATTCATGAAAGTTTTATTGAATTCATTTACAGCATCATCTAAGGGGAGAATTTTCAGGCAGTTCCAGTTAATAAGAGGATAGGTTTGTAATGAACATTTCTGGATTAAATTTGGAAAGGTTGTGTGTTATTTTATAAACCTGTGGTTTAAGTGGATGTGTGAGATGACCGACTTTTTATTTTCTCCAAGTCTTCTGAGTTTCTAATACCATGACGGAATGGACCACATTCCTAAGTCAAAGTTTGATTAAAGTTCATGAAATTAGTATTGTTTTAATCTTTGATGTTAGCCAGAAGTGCTCTTTGTAACACCTGCAACATGCCCAGTAATGACTCCTTCTGCAATTTACAGTTAAATGTAATCGTAACACACATGAGATGATTGGTTGTATAAACTGGGAGATGCTCACTGAGACAGACATCATACCTGAGATGGTGTATTTGCTGGGGGGTCTGATTCTGGTACTAGGATACAGTTCAAAAGGGAACTTGTTGTCTTGTTGTAATGTGTGGGGCTATTAATTAGTTGTGTTAACCAAATAAATTTCACTCTAGGTGTAGGGGCGTTAGAATTCATGTCCAACCAATTGGCACTCACATCAGCTAGTATTATTTCTTGTGGAATTGTTATGTATACCCAATGTAGGATATCTTCCAATATAGCTGTATTGTCACCAGGTGGGTTGTAAAGAACAATAATGCATATTTGTTTATAGCGGTTTAATTTCAGGAAAGCTATAACGAGCTCTGCTGAACTGAATTTCTGTATTGGTTTGTAGTGGGGAAATGTGTTGGTTCTTGGGAAATATTAAAGCAATGCCACCACCTTTCCTCTTTATGCAGGAATTGCGGATGATATTATAGCGAGGAGGTGTAATTTTGAAGTCAATTACACTGGATTTAAACAGAGTTTCAGTTACAGGGAGAATATCAGGCTTATGTTGGGTAATCCAGGTATGTAGTTCAGCAGTTTTATTTCTTATGCCTCCAACATTTATGGCAGCAAAAGTTAGATCACCAGGTATTTGGATTGACCATTGTAGGGTTAGAGAGTAGTGTGTGGAAGAGAATAAAGTAGTGTGTCGAAGAGAAGAGAATTGTCTTGATGTTCCTTGTGACAGGGAGGCTCAGGATTAGGGTGAATGTTTCCTCCTAGAAGAAATGTAGTATACTGGGAAATTACCGATACTGTTTTTTGGTAAGCATTTTTCCACCTAATTTTGTTTGGTTTTGACATGAAATGGAGCTAAACCACACTATATCTGGAGTAAAAGTAAAGGTGATAGGTGTTATTAATAGGTTTGATGTCACATAGAGTGTAGGGAGGAAGTATGAACAGGTGGTTGGGACAGAGTTGGAGATATGTTGAGAGTTATTACAGAGTCATGGTAAGATGAACAATGGCCCAGTAGCAGAAGAATAGTGGATAAGGTGAATAGTAGCATGATTAAGTAAGGAATCTGTATGTTACAATTGTCAAGTAGTGGGGAAGTAGGGATGCAGAAGCTGCAAGGTAGAAGGATATTTAGTGGTGATAGAGTCTGAAAGCTGATAAATGAAATACTTCTTCCTGCCTAACCTCTATCTTTTCCTCTAGATTACTGGAGGTTATGGCTTGCATCAAAGCTGGACCTTGAACTGTGTTTTTTGCTGAGCAGCTGCAGGATTCTTCCCAGTCAATGTTTTCTCTTCAGCTTTTCTAATTGATTTTCTTCCAGGGTATCCAAGTTTCTTCTCTGGCATCCAGGCATGTGTACTTACTAGCCAGTAACTGAATTTACTAAAACTTGCAGAGTTTCTGACTATTTCTCAAGTTTCTTTCTTTCACACTGGGAAAGTTGAAATCAAGCTGTTAGTGTGCAGCCATTTTGGAGTCCCATTAATATATTTTCCTTAACCCACTACCTGCTTTTAATAAATTAAATGGGAAAAGAAGCACTATAACAATGTGCATGTTTCTGCTGGTCTTTCTGCATATACACACATTTTATAATGGCTGCCATGCACTTTACTGAAAGCTTACTTTGTTGACAAAGTGCAGTGGAGATCTTTGCTTCAAGTGTTTGCATTTCTGAAGTCAGAAGATGAACATTAGTTCTGTGACTGTGGTGGTTCCAGGAGTGGGGCAGTTTTAAGCAGACTTTCAGTTACAGTAAAGGTTAAAGTAAGGGATTGTTTTAAGGGAATGGGGGCATCTGTGCACGTGTTTGTTCTGTAATGCTTTGCCAGACTCTGGAATTTAAGGTTACAGTTAGGTGATAGTTTGAACAGAGTATGTGTGTGCTGGCGTGTATGTGCTGGGAGTGTGTGTGGTTAACTATCTTGATTAGTGACACTCTCAGGTGTGTGCTGGCGTGTATGTGCTGGGAGTGTGTGTGGTTAACTATCTTGATTAGTGACACTCTCAGGGAAAGGGTTTTTGGTAAGGTAAGGTAATGTGTGTCAAGATAGGGGTAGGTTAGCACATTAGTAAAATGGACAGGGGGATGACATATACCTTACATTTGTGCCAACACTAACCCTGCCTATGTCCTTAACCCCAGCATGACACTGAATAGAAAGAGCTTGTGTTAAGGTAAACTAGATGCGTCTGTGATGCTAGGCGTAGGAATGTTTTAATGTTGTCTGATATGAAAATAAAGTGTTTTATTTCCTTTTTTGATTAGTTTAGTTTCAGGGTTTTTCAATTTAAAGTAATTATGCACATTTAGAAAGTTATGTTTTGAATGCTAATGTTTCTGCACATCAGTTATTGGGAATGTACTTATATACTTATACACACACATATGCATGTATTTATACAATGTTTGAGCAATCAGTTTAAAAACTACCCAATTATTTTGTTCTCATTACAATTCTTAAATGATGTCAACATCTTCATGTAGCATTATATATTCCCTTAACATTCTTGATCTAAAAGTCAAGCTAGACATATGAAAATAAACTATAACAAATTTGTAAATGTGTTATTTTTGTGTTGGTGTGTGTGTGTGTGTGTGTGTGTGTGTGTGTGTGTGTGTGTGTGTTTATACGCGTGCGCACACATGTACACACACACACACACATTCATTATGCAGGGGTGTACGATATAATGGAATTTCAATAAATATTAAATAGCTTATGGTTTACATATTGCCTGATAAACAACTAATTTTTCTGTGACACAGATTTATTTAACTATCTCACCTCCTCACAGGTAGTTACCAAGCATGAAGCCCTGAAGACTATTAAGGAGCCTAGCCCAAATTCCCCAACTACCCCAAAGCACTCTCTGGTTAAGGGACTTTCAAGTAGGCAAACGAAGGTTGAGAGACTCAAACCCTATACCACAGGAAGCAGCTTAACAGTTCATAGCCTTAATACTCTGTGTTAACTGCCAGACTTCAGAATGTAATTTATTTATTTAACATTTGTTTGACAGGATAGTATCACTAGACAACAAGTATGCATTTTCAGCGGAGTCCTGGGGACAAAAGTTCCAGAGCCACATAACGCAAGCACTCAGGTCTCTCAACAGCAGGTACAAGTACGACTCTGTCATTGTCCACGCTGGTGTGAACGACCTGAGACGTACCTCCTTGGACTACATGAAAAGAGACAGAGGAGCTCTCTGATTATGTAGCCCAGGCAGGTATGACCCTGACCTTGAGCAGTATCCTACCTTCACCTAGAATGATGCCACAATACAGTGATAAGATGATCAGCTTTAATAATTGGCTTAAATTTTGGTGTCATTCAAAGGGGATCCAATGTCTGTCTGCCTGGGATGACATGCTGGACAAGCCACGCTGCTTCGAAAGGGACAGCTTGCACCTGTCACCCCTGGGCTTCCGGATATTGGCAAG
>NC_056725.1:1754729607-1754812107 GCF_019279795.1 Protopterus annectens
GAGGGATGGAACACTGTGTTTGGTAATGGATTTATTTATTATAAGTGAAATGGGATAGCCTATAGCTCTAGGTGCAATTTGGAGGTATACGGCAGGAAGGTTACTAGCTGCAAGGGTGATTGGTTTGAGTTTGGCTAGGAGGTTTTGGATAGGAGCGGTACGAACAGAAGTGTGAAAGATATGGTATTGATTTGGGCCCGAGTTGGTTTTTGGGTGTGGGATTAAGTGATGTTTAAGAGTTTGAGTACTGAGGAGGTGAAATACTTATTAAAGTTTTAGGCTATGTCCAGGTCTGTACCTGCTATATTGGGGGCAGGAGTGGTGGTTCTTCTGGGCTGTAGGATATTATTTATTGTTGCCCAGAATTTTTGCGGTTTGGTACTGTATTTGCTTTGTTGAGCGATATAATTTTGTTTGAGCTTAACCTGCTTTATTACTTTGTTACAGAGCTCATGAAAGGTTTGCTTAACTGTGGGTAATCTGGTGTAGTGCCAGGTTTTCCAGGCTTTATCCCTTGCTCTAATTACGGCTTCTGTGGTTTTCTGGAGCCAAGGGGTGTGTTTGCTATGTATCCCGACTGTTTTTTAAGGGGCTAGTTGGCTGAGGATATTTAGGAATATGGAGTTGAAATAATCAACTGCTTTGTCTAATGAAAGGGTTTTGATGGGAGACCAGCTGCAATGTTTCAAGGCTTTTATAAAGTGGTGTCTAGGAAAATTTTTGTTAGAGCAGGTTTGTAGAAGGGAGGGAGAGTTAATTATTTTATAGGTTCATAGGCTAGTACTAGGCTATCTGCCCTTGCGAGACATTTTAAGCCTAGCCAATTATCCCTTGTAAGACTCAAACCCTGCACCTTGTGTTTGTAAGGCAAACACCTTAACCATTAGGCCACCCTGAGGATAAAAGTGGGGCTATGGTCGCTCAGAGAGTTTGGTAGGTGCCACACTGATGGGCAGTATTTGGTTGATTTGTGAGGATCCAATCAAGTATAGATTCTCTTTTTGTGGCCTTATCAGTGTGTGTGGGAGTATCTACAAGTTGGGTGATGTTATATAGGTTAATGCGGTGGGTGAGGGTGGGAGAGTGGATTGAGTTCCAGTCAATGTTTAAATCAGCTAGCACAATATTTTCTTGACGGAGGATGAGGCCCAGTGAAGTATGGATTCTAGGGTGGTTAAGCCGTCAGTCGGGGGGTATATAGATACCCAGTAGGTTTAGGTGTTTATGTTGGTTAAGGGAGAGTTTTGCAAAGGAGTCTCTGCATTGTTGAAGTTGGGGGAATCCTTTTGGAAGAGTTGGAGTTGTAGGTTGGTTCTGTGAAGTAGAGTTAAGCCCGTCTCTTTTATGTAGCCGGTCTGCCCTGAGAATATTATACCCAAATGGAGTGATGGAATTATCTTTAATATGTGGTTTAAATCACGCCTCTGTGATAAGAATAATATCAGGGTTATAATAAGGAGATAGCAGCGTGATGGTCTTCTGTTTTATTCATGATACTGCAGGTATTCATATTTAATATCAGTAAGACGGTGGGTTTGTGCTTAGTTGGATAGTGATGGGTGCATGGCTTATTAGCAGGGGTTGCTGGCCCAGGGTTGGGGTGAATGTCTCCTCCTAGTAGTAGCTGGGTAGTTATACAGGTGATAGTTTTTAGGTATTGGATGATTAGGTAGTGAAACTGTAAACTTTGTTGCTTTTTAGATGGATAGAAGTGGTACATGGGAGGGGCATGGTATATGTGGGGTTGTGTGTATATGGCGGGGTATATGCTTGCATGAGTGAGGTGATAATGTTGTGGGTTAGGGGTGGGGGATTTGAGGTGGATACAGTGAGTGATTGTGAGGAGATAAGAGATGCTGATGGTAGCTGTGGAGAGACAAGTGAATAGGGAGGTTAATCCCAAGAGGATATAGTGGAGATGAGACTGGGGGTAATGAGACATAGTGGGAGTGAGGTTGTGTGTTTGCTTATGTTTCTATACAAGAACTGCTGTTCAGTACAGAACTGGTTAATACTCTCACTAAAAATATTTACTTCAGTTAAACAATTTGATGCCCTGTATTATGAATCTCATTAAATATTTACATTTGTAAAAAACACTTTCATATATTCCAACAATTAAATTACAGGCGAGCCAGTCCTAGTACTGAAATTTCTGAAGTATTTTTGTTTAATCATTATGGATATACTTACTAACATGACAGTTTAAGATGTGTAAATAAATATCACATTGAGCCTACTTTTAAAAAATGATGTAGCATTCTAATTATAGTATTACTACTATTACTCTCAGTTAGAGCGTCTTCTGTGTGGCGACATGCGTGAACGGGCGTTCCTTCATTGAAGGTTGTGCGTTTGGCAGTAGAGTTTTACGTGCTGGCTTGCCGGGCCTATCATTAGCGGACCAGAATTCCACTGTGGCGACCCCTAACCAGGAAAAGCCGAAAGACACAAACTATTACTCTCCTAATATTTCCATCTTAATTATTCAAGAACATAATCAATGAACAAGTTTCACACAGCAAAACAAAAATATCCTTTACCAAAACTAATAATAAATATGCATCAATGCGTGCATTACTGATGCGTTCTACTAATAGTTCAAAAACTCTTATATAAAAAATCAAGAGGTTTTACAACTATTGTTTTTACCAAAAAGTATGAGTATGAACAGTTTCCATATCTGTTCTCCCGCATCTCCCCCTCCACTGCATTACCTTATTAATGCGTGCCAGCACTAATCCTACTCCTTACCACAGAAAACCCCTTAACACTAACACTAGGCAAGACACTCAGACACACACAATATACAGCATCACACATGCATAACACGATATCTATCCCCTTCCTTATCCCTTTTTCTGACAACAACCGGCACGCACTCAAAAACATACACTACTTCCCCAATGCAGAACCTTTCTGTATATCTGAAAGTTTTAGCAATAAAATCCCAAACACACACACACATATATATATATATATATATATATATACACACACACACACACACACACACATATACATATACATATATACACACACACACACAAACGTGTTTATGTACACAGAAAAACAAATTCCAAAAATTACTCGACATATTTGTTATACACACAAACACATATGCAAACTTACACATATACATGATACATCACAACCATATCACTAAAACACACAAGCAGATAAAGTGCACTATAGGCATATGATTTTTGACAAATCTAGTTACTAATAATTTTACCATTTAAACAAAATTGCCAATAATCACCTTCCAAAACCACTAAATACTGCTGTGGTGATCAGTTTAAAGTTTATCTTGCAGTTTTCCAAAAAAGCCAACAACACGTTGGGATACTCACGGCAAAACACCACTTTAATAAAAAATAGTAAAAATATATAAAACGTGAGCGCTTTCACAGAGTCCTCTCTGCTTCCTCAGACATACTACAGTAACTGCTGCTCTTGTTTAAATAATGATACATCTAGGTCATATCCAATCAGTTAACAGCATCTTGATTGAATAAATAAAAGTTAAAGGCATACGCTATACAAACACTATATAAACAATCATTTTATAGAGCATGTTTTTACAGTTTTTTACATATATTTTTAGTTCACTATTTATATGATTAATTGTTTATATAATATTTGTATTGTGTATGCCTTTAACTTTTATTTATTCAAATCAAGATGCTGTTAATTGATAAGAGCAGCAGTTACTGTAGTATATCTGAGGAAGCAGAGAGGACTCTGTGAAAGCGCTCACATGTTTTATATTTTTACTATTTTGTATTAAAAGTGTTGTTTTGCCGTGTGTATTCCAACGAGTTGTTGGCTTTTTTGGAATATTATACTTCTATCGTTGGTTACTTTATCCAGATTCAGGGGATCTGTGTTTGATAGTATCTTGCAGTTTTGCTTGGTGGGCCCTAACATTCACTACAAACACAATTATTATTAAAAGATTTTCTTGAATCTGCTGTGGTATGCTAGGGATGTGTGAAGGTATCAACTTGGTCAGACTTGCCTCAGCAGCAGTTAAGCACATTTTAAAGTTTTCATCTCTTAAATAGTGCAATTTAAAATATTTGTGACTGATGTGTACACAAACTGTAGGTCAGCAGAGGCATAGTCAGCACCAGAACCTTTATTCTGTGAATATGAGGTATGAAGTGCTTGTCTGACCACATCTAAATGGTACTGTTTTGATGAGGTTGGCTGTCTATGGCAATAATTACCTTGATGTGGTACAGAGAGTTATTACAACTGTAAAATGGACTTAGCAATGTATGCATTTCTGTAGTGTAACCTAAAGCCATCTGGTATCTGCAGATATGCAGCGTCATGAGTGGCCCTTGAGTTATGGCTGACAGCTGTACAATCCAACTTATCCTAATATACTGCAGCACTTTGCCACTGTATTAAGCTTATACTGTGTAAAGTGAGAGTCACCATGCTGTTATCTATCCTGATGTTACACAAAGGCATTTTAAAATTGTGACTCAAAGCTGTATAAAGGAACAAAGAACCTAATGAATGTACTATTCTGGCAGGCTACATTCAGGAAGCTGGAACATAGTTTTGAAAATCATAGTTGCACTACTGCAAGCTTACCTCACTCTGGACAGATATCTTCTTTGCTAGATGACATGTATTCAGTTTATTTTATTTTCATATGTAGGTACTAGGCATGCTGCTGTCCAGGACACCTCTGAGGAACACAGCCTACTTACCAACTGTCCCAGGGACACAGTAGGCAAATGGAGGTTGAGAGAATCAAACTATGGTCTGCAGGAAGCAGCTCACCAACAGCTTACAACCTTAATCCCCTGTGCCAACTGCCAGGATACATTTGAAACTGGGAAATCTGGAGCCATGTGCTAGGCAAAACGCTGCTTCCTTAAAAATTTATTTGCACAACATATACTTTTCTATAATTATATGGGAATACATTTATTGTACAAATGATGGCTGCAGAACTGTTGACCTTTCTTCCATTTCATCCAAACTGAAAATGCGCAGGCCCTCCCAGATTATCCACCTTATTTTAAAAATCTGAGTAATCTGCTGAACATTCCCTTTTAGCTCTTTCAAAAATTATAAAAACATTAAATCAAAAAAAATTCAAAACTATTAATTTCATTTTTCCAGCAGTTATTAAATTTATCACGAACCTCCGTCTCATCACTAAAGTAGCTCTGTCCTCATCCACGCTAGATGCATAACCCACCAGAATCATTTCATTCTCTGTAATGTAAATTCCAGTGCCATAGAGAGAGCTAAACTCCAGCGACTAAGAAAACTCATACATGATACAAAATAAAAAGAACAGATATTTGCAGTGAGGTGCAATAGTTTTCTAGCCTCAGTGGACAGCATGTCTCCAACCTTAAGAAAAATATTAAACCACGGGGAAAAAGTACAGTTGTGTAGACTTAGCATAAATGTAGATGTTAGAGTGTATTCACTGTTGCAGTCCTTACAAAATGGGTTATCCGGCTCCCGGTAGCCCACAGTCAGCCAGAATACCAAAGTCCTTGGTATAGGACGTTGGCTGCCTTCAGTTTAAACCTATCATCAGGATGTCAGGTACAAAGGAAGGCAGCCAATGCAATTTCCTCAGTTTTTCTTGCCTTAATTGTCAGGACCATCCAAAAATGGTTAGACCAGTAAAAAAGAAATCCAGTCTGTGCCCTAGGAAAAAGGGGATGGAAGGGGAGGGGACTAGGACTGCAACAGTGAATACACTCGAACATCTACATATATGGTAAGTGTACACAGCTGTACTATGTTATTCGTGTTTCACTGTTGCAGTCCTTACAAAATGGGTTGATTCCCAAAGCACAGGACAAAATAAAAGGGAGGAGGAACACCCACTGATTAAGGGTTGGTAAGGATGCCCTGCAACACTGCAGTGGCAAAACCAGCCCTGGACTTAGAAAACAAGGGTAAACTGCAATGCTTTGTGAAAGTGTGGACAGAAGTCCAGGTAGCAGCTTTCAGGATATGTCCTTAGTAGGTACACCTCTTACAAAAGCTGCTGAGATAGAGGCTGCTCTAGTAGAATGGGTCCTAATTCTCTTTGGAGGAACCTTGCCATGCTGTAAGTAACAAAAGTGAATACAATGAGCAATCCGCTTAGAAATGGTCGGTTTAGAAAGAGCTTTGCTCTGAGCTCCAGGAGTAAAACTGACCAACAACTGATCCGACTTTCGAAAAGGTTTAGTCCTGTCCAGGTAAAATCTAAGCGGTCTATCTATGCACATCCAGGGAATGCAGTAACCTTTCTCCTTTATTCTGAGGATTAGGAAATAAGGTATGCAGGTGGATAGACTGGTTAAGAGACAGGCTAGAAACCACCTTAGGCATAAAAGAGGGATTAGTTTGAAGAGAAACCCGATCCACATGGAAGATGATACAAGGCTCTACTGCCATTAAGGCCTGTGGCACAGAAACTCTTCTAGCTGAAGTAATAGCCAAGAGAAAGGCAGTTTTCCAGGAGAGAAACTTCAAATCTGCTGAGCCAGCTGGTTCAAAAGGAGACAGAGTAAGTTTCTCAAGTACAAAATTAAGATCCCAAGCAGGAGTAGGTGCCCTTCTGGGAGAGTTTAAATTGCTAGCTCCCCTGAGGAACTGTTTCATCAAAGGATGAAAGAATATGGGTTGCTCAAAGGAACAATGATCAGAAATAGCTGAAGCATGAATCTTGATAGAAGAAAAGGAAAGTCCGCCATTAAGCAAGCCTGCTAGATAGTCAAGAAAAAGAGGAAGAGTAGGTTGAGAAGGGTCTTCCCTCTAGTCTGCATCCAAATGGAGAATCTTTTCCACTTATCTGCGTAAGATTTCCTAGTGCTAGTCCTCCTGGCCTCACGAAGGACCTCAATCACCTGTTGAGAAAGGTTTAAATTATGAGCCAGGCTGCCAAATGCAGAGTCTGAAGATGAGGGTGCAGAACTTTTCCCCCCCTCCTGAACCAAGAGATCTGGTATCAGGGGAAGATGCCAATGTTGAGACTGGGAGGGACTGTAAAGTAGTGGATACCAATGTTGCCTGGGCCAGTCTGGAGCTATGATGATGGCCCTTGGTTTTTCGTCCTTCATCTTTAACAGCACTCTGAGAAGAAGAGGCAGAGGAGGGAATCCACCATAGATTGAGAGCTGCGTTTAGAGGAAGGACAGAGCATCCACCTTCCAAGCTTTGTCGTGATGATCCCTGATGCAAAAGGTTGGAAGAAGGTGGTTGGTCGGAGATAAGAAGAGATACACCTGGGGAGTGCCCCAACGCTGAATGATGCGATAGAAAATGGTCTTGTTTAGTTGCCACTCTTGAGGATCCAGGACCTGCCTGCTCAATCGGTCTGCCAAGATGTTGAGCCTTCCTGGAAGAAACTGAGCTATCAAATGAATGCCCATGGAAGTTGCCATGGACCATAATATCATGCTTTGTCTGCACAGGGGGTAAGAGTGAGTCCCTCCCTGCTTGTTGATGTACCACATGATTGTGGTGTTGTCTGCCCTGACCAGAAGAGTACCAGGAGAGAGAAGATGCTTGAAAGCCATCAATGCCTGCTGGACTGCCATCAATTCCTTCAGATTTATGTGCAAATGAACCTGTTGATAGTTCCAAGTCCCCTGAATGCATCTACCCTCTAGATGTGCTCCCCAAGCGTAGTCCGTGGCATCTGTGGTGAGAGAGTCTGGCTGGCAGGAGGTGGGTAAGAAAGGCAGGCCTTTGTTCTGTGCACAGGCCGTCGTCCACCAAAGGAACTCCGTCTGCAGGCAGGGAATAAGAGGAAGTATCAAGTCTAAATCCCGAGTATGTTGACATCAAAGGTTTTTGAGGTACCATTGTATTTTCCTCATATACAGTCTGGCATATGGAATCATCAGAACACATGAAGCCATGAATCCCAGGCCTTGCAGGAATTGTCTTGCAGAGAGCTGGGTCATGCTTGCCAAATTCTTGAAATAATTTCAACGATCCGTTTGTTTCTTGTAAGGGAGGGATACCATCTGGGTGGCTGTGTTCAGACTCGCTCCCAGGAATAGTCTCCCTGGTTGGTACCAATTTTGACTTCTTTTCATTGATAGTGTAGCCAAACGAGGTGAGAAGGTTCTTTACAAAATCCAACTCCTTTAGATGTTGCTCTAGAGAGTTTTCTTGAATAAGACAGTCATCCAAGTAAGGAAAATTTTGAATGGTTCTTTTCCTGCAAAAAGCAAAGACTGCAGCCAGGCATTTTGTAAAAACTCTGGGAGCAGTAAAAAAAGCCAAAGGGCAGTGCAGAGAATTGGAAGTGTCTGTTCCCCACTGTGAAGCAAAGGAACTGCCTGCAGCTTCCCCTTATTGGAATGTGCAAATAAGCTTCTTTGAAATCTAAAGTCACCAGCCAGGAATCCTTGGCCAGCATTGGCAGCAACTGCTGAAGAGTAAACATTCTGAATTTGGGAATCACCAGAAAAGTGTTTAGAATGGACAAATCTAGAATAGGGTGCCAGGTGCCCCCTTTTTTGGGAACTAGGAAAAGTCTTGAGTAGAAACCTTGACCTATCTGAAGTGCAGAAACTGGCTCTATTGCTCCCATGTTTAGCAAAGAAGAATAAACTTGTTTTTCTGCTTCTGTCCTTTGAAGTGGGGGGATATCTGAGTATCCTTGGTGGACCAGGAAGGTGTGAAAGGAGAACTTGTAGCCTTGGGATACTATTTTGAGCACCCATTTGTCATCCGTGATGGTGTACCAGACATCTGCAAAAATGGCTAACCTTCCCCCCAAAGGAAACCCTAAGCCCGCAGAGGCAGGCAGGGGAAGGCCAGAGTCACTGGGTCCACGTTAACCAACTTTATGCAATTTTATGATCAAGTAACCTTAGCTACTGACTTAACTCTGGCTAAGGCTTTTAGTTCCTTGCCACATAACATAACATAACATACCAAGCCTTGATTAAAACTAGATACAGAATCTCCTAATTGGAAAAAAAAAAAAACAGTTCCAGATGCAATACCTAACTTCTGGCTAAAAAGTATTGACATCTTTACACCAAGATTTAGCCATTAGCAAGAACTATTTATATGCGCACCCTGAACAGACCACTCCTACTTAAGGGTGAATCTGAAAGCTGTGCTAAAAACTGAATAGCTTGTCTTCTGACAACATCTAAATTATACACTGGAATTTATGTTGACAGAGTTTACAGTCATCTAGAAAAAAAAACAATCATGACAAAAGAACAAAAGGGTAACAAAAGAAAGTCATATGGAACAAAAGGATCATTAGATTCGAAATGATGTAACTTAGATATAAATCAGGAAAGCGATCCATTTTACCTTTGCTACTTGCGGGGCAAACAGAAAGTCTTCAGATGTAGCTTAAAATCTAGTTTACGTTAAGACAATGAATATTCATGAGTATGATATATGGTATGACTTTATTATCATTAGCTTCAAGTAAAAATCTTAAAATGTTAAGGGATCTTTGTATTCGTGAAGACAAGTCAATCAATAACATCATCAAAAAGTAACATTACTGAAAACCAGGAGAGAAGTAAATAGATGAAGTGAAAGCAGAATGAAAAGCTTATGATAAAGACACGGTATGAGAAACAGCTACCATATTGATCTGTGAGTTAGATTTCTGTCCAGCTTTTGAAATGTGAAGACAGTTAATCAAGTCATGCAAAACTAACAGTACTCTGAAAGTGCTTTAAGGATCCATCTTAAACGACAAAATCTGTTCAGACACACAGCACTAGGAGCCCAAAGAACATCTCTCAGTGGGGATCAGGAATCAGGAGAAGCTACTCTGGATGTGTTGTCAACACAAGAATGAAGTGAATCATTGATGTAATACAAGGGTGCCAGAAAACCATGTTTATGTTCTGAACAACAATTTCAGTCCACTGCCCTGTGCTTCAAGATCTAATGATGTGATAGCAATGCTGATTCTCCAATCTATCTTCATCAGAGTATTATAGTACCACCTCTGAAAACAAAAAGACTGTTCCTTACATGACCTAGTGCCGGCCAGGTTACATCTGTCATTCTGTCTATGAAGTGATCCGGGAGTTGGGCAAGGGTACTTATGGAAAGTAGACCTTGTATCACATAAAACATCAGAGGTATTTTTCTGTCAGTAAAGTGGAAATATCGGGATGAGGTGAAGACCAACCATTGCTGCTGCTGAGGAACAGTTAGACTTGCAGGAGGTAATAGCTGGTGTGTGTGTTTGGATGATTTAGCTGCTGCTGAGGAACTGTTAGCCATGCAGAGCTTACTGGTTAATGTGATGTCTGAATTTTATAGTCTTCTGTCGACCACGGTGGAAGCACTTTTAGCTTGGCCTGCCTTGGACCTGGCCAGGCTGCATCTTTAAGGCATTTGGATTCTCGGGGTGTGTGATTCGCTGTGGCCAAGGGCTTCTTCTTTGGCTCTTGGTGTGTGCTGTGGTACCCGGAACATGTCCTAGCAAATGGATGAGGAGTTGGGGCTATAGATACCGGTGGCTATAAAGCTTATTATAGTCAAACATGGATCCACTGTCCTTTTTGGGAATCCATACTTCTGCGTACTGCTGTCAGTCTGTATGTGGTGACTATTCTTTTTTATGTGACCGTTTACAACGGATGGACCCTCTAAGCCGTTGGAATGGCTACAACAGTGTGCAGCCCAGTGCTGTACAAGGTGTATATTCTAAATGTAATTTATAGGGGTGATAACCTCGGACGCATCCTGTCAGCATTTTTTCTCTTATTGCCTCCATCCTCAGATGGTGCCCTTGCCATTTTTGGAGTCAGAGGCATCAGTTCTGCTGCTTAAGACTCTTAGATTTGGAGGGAGCGTACTCACATGTTATCACAAACTGTAAGAAAAAGTAGCCCTCTACGCACTGCTATATCCAGTTTAGCAAATTATCTGCATTCTATTAGTCTGCCTGCATTTACTTATATGTCGCAGTTTGTTTTTCGGTGGTCAGATGATTGCAATCTGCTAATTAAGGAGATTGTGCTTTGTATTACGATTAAGACAAACTTCGTTTGTAGTCTTACTGCTGGGATCTTTTGTGGTTGCTAAATTTTCAAGCATATTTTGTTTATAAAGAATATATATATTTGCGGTATATTTTATTATCTCTATTTTTTCAAGATATTACCTGTCACATTTCAAACTGCTTTACATACCGCATTGTTGTAACCATTGCCTACACCTAACACTAAAGATGTTGCCACTTCTTTTCCTCTCTCCTCTGCTATTTACACCGACATACGTCACATCTTATCACACCCCCCTGCAATTCTTCCCTTACCCTCCACTCGGAACTTACATCCCTCCCAAAATCTATCCAGGTCCTACCACACTCCTTTATGCCCACATTCACTGCACTCTACCACACTATTTTTTTCTTTAAAACTAAATTACTCCCCTCATCAAAATAAATCCCAAACTTAAAATCCAAATTTCTGTATCCTCTCCCTCAACCTAACTCTTTACTCTCTATCCTGACAACACTCCTCCTTTCAGGTGATATACACCCTAACCCTGGTCCTAACAACCAACTCTTATCTTCCAACTCCTCCACTCCATCTACTATCACTACTACTTCTTCCCCCACACCTCTAGCAATCCCACTCTCACTAATACCTCCCCATCTACTTTCACTTCTACACACAGAACCAAAAAGACTAAAAATTCTTCTCCCTTAACATCCAGAGCATCTGCAACAAAGTGCTTGAACTCCACACACTCATACAACACTATACCCCCCACATCTTAACTCTCTCTGAATCTTGGCTAAAACCCCACATCCTCAACTCAGACATCTGCCCCAATGGTTTCAATATCTACAGACTGGACAGACCTAGCAAAAAGGGAGGTGGTGTCTCCATTCTCTTTTCTGACTCTCTCAATATCTTCCCACTTACAATTACCACTCCCACCTTCCACCCTGCAGAGCTACTCATAGTAACCTGTCATCTCAACAACTACCAAAAAATGGCCATAGCCTCAATCTATATCCCACCAGGGAAAAATATCACCATCCTTGAAGACATTTTATCTTGGTGTTTTCTTCACATCCCCTTTGAAACTATCATACTTGGGGATGTAAATATAGACTGGAACTCAGTTAACTCTACTACACCACCTCATAGTCTCAACCTACATGGTTTTACTCAGCTTGTCTCCTCTCCTACCCACCTTGGCAAAAAACACTCCAATTCTATCCTAGACTGGATTCTCGTAAATTCTCCTAATTTGTACCACCAGCCAGGTACACTGACTCCATCAGTGACCACCTACCTATCCACATTACTAGGTACTCACCCAACCTCACTAGTACTCTCCTTTTAAAATGCATCAGTAACCAAATAAAATTAAATACCACTTCCTTCAACAAAATTCTCTCAAATATTAACTGGTCCTGCCTATACTCTATACCTTTAAATGATGCAGTTAGCTACTTCAACCAGACATTCCTAAACATACTCAACTCTCTTGCCCCCATCAGGAAAATAAAGTCAAAGCTAAATATGCCCCCTGGCTAGCCAAAGAAATCTTCCACCTTATGCATAAAAAAAAGAGATGCCACTTGGAAACAATATCAGAAAAGCAAATCTCCTGCCCTCCTACAATCTTATATGGAACTTAGAAATCTTACCAAAAAAAAAAAAAAAGTCAACCAGGACAAAAGAAAGTTTCACCTGTCTGACCAATCTCTGCAAACTACTAACCCCCAGAAGTTCTGGTCAACCAGAAAAACTCTTCTTAACCCTGGTTCACCCCCAACCCCCAACCCTTTTCCCAATCGATCTCCCTCAGATACCGCCATCCATTTAAACCACTACTTCATTGATACCATTTCTAAACTAGTACCCAACTCCTCTAATAACCCCAACCCCACCTCTAATTCCACTTTCAGTTCTGTCACTTCAATTACCAGACCCACACCTTCTTCACATTCCCAATCTGACTCCGCTAACCTCTCAGACCCCTTCATGCTCAAACCTACCTCTGTTAGTTATATTAAAACTCTCCTCAGTAAACTCAAACCTTGTTCTCCCGCCCCTGATAACCTACCTCCCGCAATTCCTTAAACTTGCTGCTAACCCTATTGCCCTTCCTATCACCATTCTAATCAACTGCTCAGTCCAAGAATCCACTGTCCCCTCTATTTGGGAGGAATACTTCACTATCCCACTACATAAAGGAGGTAACTCCACAGAACCATCTAACTCCCGTCCCACTGCTATTCTTTCTCCCCTCTCCAAAATTCTTGAAAAAAGTGTATCCATTCTCAACTGCTTTCCTACCTTACTCAAAACAATCTTTTAACCAACACCCAGCATGGTTTCAGGCCCAAACACAGTACTAACACTGCACTCTGGCCTGAGACAATAATAAACGTGTGTCCTGCCTCTTCTTAGATCTCTCAAAGGCTTTTGATACGGTCTCTCACAACCTTCTACTTCATAAACTTTTTCAGCTGAGGATTTCCATTCTCACTCTAAATTGGTTCTCAAGTTACCTGTCCAGTCGCCTACAAGCAGTTAAATGGCAAAATTCCTTCTCACCCTTTCTGCCAGTTCAGACCAGTGTTCCTCAAGGTTCAATTCTTGGTCCCCTCCTTTTCAACCTCTTCACCAATGACCTACACACTTCCAGCAACCTCTCCTCTATCATACAGTATGCAGATGATTCAACTCTGATCTCCATCAATAACCTCCACCATATCACCCAATCTTCATTTCACTCTATTGAGAAGTGGCTCTCCAATAATCAAGTTATCCTGAACCTCTCTAAAACTAAGCTCTTACTATTCCTACCTAAAACTCTAGCCCACCACAAGTCCACCTTTCTCATATCCTCTCTAAATGCCACCATCATAACACCAGACTTGCACACTAAACTCCTAGGTGTCATCATAGACGACCAGCTCAAACTAGACCTCCACATACTTCACTCTATAAGGAAAACACACCAAAAACTGGGCATGCTATGCAGAAACAGCAAATTCCTGACCCCCAACTCAAAACTACTGCTAGCCCAATCCTATCTCCTCCCCTCCCTCCTCTATGGCTCCCCTCTATTTTCCAATCTACAAAATAACCTGCTGGCAAAACTAGACCAAACCTATAACAAAATTGCTAGATTTGTCACCAGCAGCCCCTACAAAGCCCATCACTGCTCCTCTCTCATAAAATTACATTGGCTCAAATTCCCACACCTTCTAACCAAATGTCAGCTGATCCAAGCTTTCAGAACTCTTAATTCAAACTCTGACTGTCCACCTCTGTCCAACCTGATCTCCTGGTACACCCCTCCCCGATCCCGGTGCAGCTCTGATAAACTCTTACTACAAGTCAATAAACCCAACAAGAACATAGGTAAAATACTCTATAAACACTCCATCTCCCTTACCTGGAACAATCTTCCATTCCATATTAGAAGTCATACCTCCCTTCCTAACTTCAAACATGACCTGATAGTGTACTTCCATAACAACCCCTTATGTACCAGTTATCATCCTACTTATCCCCTCCCTCTCCACATACCCACTTCACCACTAAGTCTGATCTATAAGACCTTTTTCCTCTTTCTATAAGTTACTTTATCCAACTGCTCTTCTTTCTGTGCCCCCCTCTAATTCACTACATTCCTCCTCTACTACTATCTTCTTTTGCACCATTCCCTCTTCTGACCTACGGTCCCTTGTGCAGTCACCCCTCTCTACTTTTTAATCTCCCTCTACTTTCCCTCAATTCTAAAGCCCCTGCACTTACACATTTCTTCTTCTAGCCACTAATCTAATTATACCTCGTTTCTTTTCATTATATCACCTACAACCTTAACTTCCTTCCTGCTTACCTGCTGGATTTATTATTGTTGTTTCTCCTGTTACAACCTATTACTACACTTTTTGTATATATAGCTATGTATGATTCCATTGAGTATATTATATTCTTCTTACCCATTGTATCCATAAGATTGTTTTGTTCTTTAATATTGTTAATTTGTCTCTATTTGTATGTATTTGTATGTCTGTTTGGCGCTTTTCCCCACGGTTCTCCACTGAAAAAGGGTAAATTCTTACCCAGCTGGACCAACCCAGTTAACAAATGTGAAATAAATAAATAAATAAAGTCATAATGGAGAACTGTAAAAAGGGGAAGAATCTAAGTATGGCATGGATAGACTACAAAAGAACATTTGACAGTATTCAACATTCATTGATAAAAAAAAGAGTGTTTAAAAATGTACACCCTACACTGATCAATACATTACAGTGACTATGAAACAGTAGCAACCCACTTTTCAGTTAAGCCATGACAAAGGACAAATTATTATTCCAGGGATAAAAATTCAAAGGGGGATATTCCTGGGTGATTCTGTCACTGCTGCAATTTTGTTTTGCCCTAAACCCATTAAGCGGTCTACTTAAATTCGGTCATGGCTCCCAGAAAACAACCAAGTGTAAAGACTTCTCATCTTTTTGTGGATGATTTAAAACTGTATAGTTTATCAGATGGGGAACTGAAAGCACAACTGCAAGTGAACAAAACTTTTTCAGATGATACAAGAATGTCATTAGGTCTAGATAAATGTGCAAAAGCAACCTTCAAAGCAGAAAAGATGCAGCACCAAGAAAACATCAGCCTGGAACAGGAATGTGATACAAAAGGACTTGAGCAAGAGGGAATGTATAAATATTTGGGAACTGATGAAGGATCAACAATAAAACATGAGTGAATGTGAATAAAAGTAAGGAATATTTTAGAAGGCTAAAATTAATACTGAAAACAGTGCTGACATCTAGGAACAAGTCCAAGCTATGAACCAATTTGCTCTTTCTGTCCTTACTTGCAGTTTTGGAGTGACTGACTGGCCCCAAAAGGTGTTGGATCTGTTGGACAGGTTATCAAATGATTTATAAAAATCAGTGTATACAAAGACTATATATTCCCTGTTTTGGAGGAGGTATGGGCCTTATCAAAATTTATGTATACATCTGCAACTATAGCATTGCATACATATCCGCTGACCTCACAAGACCCAAACATAGTGAAAGTTTTTAAAACACGAGAATAAGTTTAAGATGACTTCTCTGCTTAGTTTAGCAGAAGCATATCGATGTCACGTGGGAATGGACATCAAACCAGAAGTAGATACAGATCAGGCAGCAACTGAATGTGCCAAAAAATATATATATAAGGTGACGGGTCAGATGAGAAGGCAAGAAATGTGGAAAATGCATAAATATAGTTGCAAGTACAGAAAACTCTTGGAACAACCTTATGCTGATCAGAATCAAATGCAGGAATGGTTAAGGAGAGGTGAATTTAAGCCAAAACATGAAAGTTTAATATTGGTGGCCCAAGACTGTAATCCAACATGTGCATAGTCCACTAAGTCCATTAAATATGTGGGAGAAACAGACAAACGTATATTTTCTAAAACAGAATTGGAAAACAGTTGCACATCTTGTCACTGGTTGTGATATACTAATGGCAGAAGGACTTGTACTGAAAGGCATAATAACGTGGCAGGACTGTTGCACTGGGGACTGTGCAAACATGTGGCAAGACTGTTGCACTGGGGACTGTGCAAACATAATACTACTGAAGTAGCTGAGAAACATTGGAAACATGAGCCACAAAGCATTATAGAAAATGAAGAAATTTATATCAAATGAGATCACCCATTACCAATAGTTCAAAAAACAGATGTGAGAAAAACAGATATAGTAGTCCATGAAAAGAAGACAAAAGTAGCATTGATCACTGAAATTGCTATACCCATTGACTACACTGTCTCATGTAGAGAGAGAGAGACACAAAGTCATAAAGTACCAGGATTTGCAGGCAGAAATGAGGGCAATGTGGAAGAAGGATACCCAGACATTTCTAATAGTAACAGAAGCAAGGGGTCTTATAAAAATAATTTACAATCGTACTTAGATATGCTACCTATACACGTAACTCCATATGAATTTCAGAAGGAGTTAATACTGGGCATATCACGGGTGCGGCGAAGAGCACTTCTGGCTACCATCAAAGACTGAAACAATACTAGTTTCACAAACTTTGATCATACTTTGATTTAGGAATAGCGCGCCTTCCATCATGGTATCACAAACACAAAGGACTTGGAGAAATTAAAAAGGGTTGCAGTGGGTTGCACTGTATAATTCAGACAGCAGCAAAGTGAAACAAATTACCGTAGCCATTATTTATGTATTTACTAATTTGATCTCAGACATCCGAGCTGTATAAAATCATAAGTGATTATAATTGATGAGCAAAATTGTGTGCGTACACATGTAAGTGTAGTCATAGAGGGCTAAAATAAATTACTGTGGCCATTTCTTATTTTGTCATTTTATTTTTAATCGCAATCAAATGTATGCAAGTGTGTATATTTATGAGGCATACATAAGTCAATAATAGTTGCTGGGTACGGTAGCTGTTTGTGGATGAAAATGAGCATGACTCACCTTTTTGTTTTCTCATGTTAAACAGCCATTATTCTGGATCTGCAGAACTAAATGTGTAATTGCGAGAAACAAGCTGGAATACTGTGGCTGCTGTTTATGTGAAACAAATCTGAAATACTTTACTGTGATCATTATTTTAAGTCACAGAAATCTGAGGTGTGAACAGTCAACAAAGCAGCTATAACTGATGGCTATAGAGGTGTCTATGAATGACGGTGACTGAACCCATTATCATTTGCTCAAGTTAAACAGCCATTTTTCTGGCTTTGCATGACTGATGTGTATCAGTATAAAGCAAGCTGCAATATTTTACTGTATATCTGGTAAACAAAATTACACATACGATATCTGCACGGTCAGTAACATGATTGGTATAGATGTTGTCTATGGATGAAAATTACTGTGTGTGGGGGTTACAGCGAGTCTAAAAGTAACAAGTTGGTCATAATTTCTTTCACTTTCCATTGCAGTCAAACAATAGCACTGTAAATAAAGATTTATCTTTGGCGATCTGTGTAGATCTATGGGACCGCATGATAACCAAACGATCACTGGTACAGTAGAACAAAAAGCATTGCCATCTCACAAGCTCTTAGTTTTCTGGTTTTCTAATTGGCTGCATCTCCTTCTATGGGGAGATTGTTAGAATGAATCCAGGTGTTATTGTTTTCTCCAATACCGTAAGTGAAATGCCATTTTTCCAGTTTGTCTACAGGTAACCATGCTGTGTGACAGTGAGTGTGTGTGAGAGTGAGAGTTAAACTTGCAACAGACTTCAATTGTCAGGGGTAGTGTCAGTATGCAATTGCGCACATGAAAAATATCATCAAGTTTACCTGTGGAGGAACACAAACAAACACACACACACACACACACACACACACACACACACACACACACACACACACACACACTGGGGATACAACACTTAATCTTCTGGCAAGCAATAAGAAAGAACAGTTAAAAATTAATTATCTTACAAAATACAGCATAAAATGAATCACAGAGCATCTGTACCTGCAGATCTCCTGGGTCCATGAGGACTCCCAGATCCACAACTATGCAATGGGATTTTGATACATGCTTAGTAGGGGCCTATTCCTTACACTCTACCTGGGCCCCACCCAGTCTAAACCAGCCCAGCTCAGAGGTGTGCCCCAGCCCTGCTCAGGGGTGTGCACTGAAAGTTACTACAGCTTTTCTGGGGACTGGAAACTGTGTGGACATTATATCTTTAAATGTCATTTCAATCAATCTTCAGTGATGTGCACAGACGGCTAGTATACCTTTTCTAGGGGCAGTGTATCATTTTTTTCTTCCCTTTCTGCATAATCTAATTACAAGTGGCTACTTTTCAGTAGGAGTATGTACATATCTATTTATTGTAAACTAAAGAACAACAACAATGTAAAATCAAGCATGCCATCAAAAAACGGACTTAGTCATGAACCACAAAAAAAAAAAAAAAAAAAAAAAAAAAAAAGTAACACAAGGTTTATGTTTTAAGTGCCATTGTTCCCTTTACAACTTGAAATGTATTACTGTGGCCATTCATTTATTCTTTCACTTTACCTCCAGTCTAATATAACAGGGAAACGCAGAAGGTTGTTGTCTTTCAGCGGTAGAAGTGACGATTCATGCTTTATGTATGTATGACAGCAACAACTTGAAATATATGCCTGAGAGCATATGGCCTTTCACTTTCATCCCAATGGAAAGACCAGAAGGTTATAAAGAAAGTGACTATCTTTTATTTATTTATTTTTTTTTTGGGGGGGGGGGGTAAGTAGGTTGTTCTCAAAATATGATTTCCCTGGATGAAAATCCACTTATTTTGTGCTGATGAGGTGATATTACTGAAACGTGCGTGTTCACAGCTAGTGGTGTTTGGCTTTACTGGCCTGAATTTGTCCATTACTTGACTTAAAGAAATAAGTCATGAACATTCAAAACCTCCATATATAGCTGAAATATCTGCTGTCCTTAAGGGGTCATTTGCATATATCCCATAACCCTATTTTACAAGAGCTTTCAAGGAATAACAGTGCAATTCTTGCTGTTTTTTTTTCTCCAGCTGGATGGAAAGGTTGGAAAAAACCTCTGAAATGCACCTCACAGCATATAGCTTCACACAGCTTCTGTGAATCTGCTGGGTTCCAGTCTCCTAGATTAAATATAGTTACTTTCTTCACAGATATCGCAATGCAGTCTTAACCAGTTATGGAATGTTGAAAGGATGGAGGAAAATCTGAAGAGTAAGAAAGTGTTAAAAAGCAAAAAGAAATCTGTTTGGATTGTGTAGGGATACCAGGATTGAGGAGACCAAGGGGACATTGGGGGTGCAAGCAGAATGAATGAGCAGTAGGAGGGGGTGTTATAGGTTCCATTTCAACCAAAGCCAGCTCAGTTGATCACAATCAGACATATGAGGTACATTATACATCCAGATTATGACAATAAAGTAGCCAGAATGAGTGGGCACTGAGGCAGTCTGTTATCCATTCAACTGTGCAGCCCCTTGCACTTTAAATTTACCAGCTGCATCTGGTTCATAGGCTGGTACTAGGCTATCGGCCCTAGGGCCTATACAAGCCTAGCCATAACAATTCCCTGGCTATTTCTTCCCACAATATTTACTTCCCTGGTTTGGACAAATTACAGAAGTTGTTATATTAGTTTAATTTTTCAGAAAGACATATTTTCCTCACACACACAGACACACACAGACACACACACACACACACACACACAGACACACACAGACACACACAGACAGACACAGACAGACACAGACAGACACACACACACACACACACACACACACGGCTTGAATAACAGGCATCCCCTTGGTTCTACCCCCAAATCTAGCAAATGATGAACCAACAAAATAGGGCTGATCCAACTACAACAAGGAGTAGTGCAAAGATGACTAGTACATATACTTTACTTAAGAAGGAGCACACAATACTTTCTTAAAGTAAACAAATCCATTCATGTATTAAATCTAGAAAATTTGGTATAGAGATGAAGCAGCTTAAGGGAAGCTCTACCACCCTCTAGCCACACCCACCTGAATGGACAGTTATGTCTTTACTAATCCATTCTACATAGCAAATGCCTACTATAAAGTCTTAACTAAACTTTATCAAACATGGGAATCCTTAGACATTCATTAGCTCACCTCCAAGAAAGGATCAATAGACCTTGGTTGTTCTTTCCTCCTGTTAGTTTACAAATTACACATAAAGTGCACAAGCACATCCTTTTTTGGGGTGCAGCTGGACTTGAGCAAAATTTGTAAAATACTGTTACCTTCATATACAGCTCCCATATACTTACAATAAATCCATCCCTATCTTTCAGCAGTTTTCACACATACTCTGCATATCATTTGTAATAATCCTCATCCCTTGCCTCATCCTGTACCTCTTCATCCAACCTTCAGCCCATTAACAATAATACAAATATTTAAGAGACTTGTCTTTCCTTCATCTCAGTGGCTACCTACCATTTACAGGCTTCTTAATCACTCACAACATGGTTTTAGGCAAGGACACTGCACACTCTCTGCATTACCATCACTATCCCGAAATGTACTCAGATATGGAGGAGGAAACTTCTACACAAGCCACTACTGAGGATCTTAGCAAGACTTTTGAGTCCACATCTCATTCTCTTGCAACAAGAGAGGCTGACTTCAGTGTCAAACATTTTACAATAACTAGAAGAGTCAACAAATAATAAAATATTACCTATATAATAAATAAAAACTAATGCAAATAAAAAACTTTCTTCTATATTCTTTTCACCCCACCTCATGCCCGATGGGCATCAAGCCTCCCTAACAAGATTTAAGCCAATTTGTTCTTCCATGGTGGGGAATTAGAAAGGCCATCACTCAGGTAGGAATCAGGGTTGCTTGTATCCTCACTGACATCCCAGCTACAAGGTGATTTGAATAGCCAAATCCATAAATGGAAGAGGGGTGGATGAGCAACCTGCATCATAGTGAAAACTTACAACTCCTTCTCCCTGTGAGTGCACACACCCAAGCATTTGCTAATAAAGACTACCACCAGGTGGTGACTAGGTGGGGAAAAAGGCCTTCTCAGTATGATTTAGCAATGCCATTCCTCCTCAGAGGGACTGGGTCAACATACACCCTACTTCATCCCACCCTGTTCTTCTGGACTGGGATCAAACAGCTGACCACGCATCAATAATTATGTCCTTCAATATCTGCTTCAGAGTCCATTAAACTGAATTTTCAGAATGATCTCTCCAAAATTTGTCCTCCTAATTTATGGTCAATTAGCCAATGAAAACCAAGCCAAACCTTTTTAAAATGAAAGCCAGACCCTCCAAATACTCCCCAGCACAAGAATCTTTGCCCTATTTGGGCCTTCAATGGAGAGAGTCCAGTCTAAAATTCAAATTACTAAGCAAAGAATCCTCAAAAACATGAGCTGATAAACTTTGCAAAAAATAAAGAAAATCACTATATATAAAAGTCATTATAAGCAAAGTCACAAAGTGTGACTAATATAAAACACAAAAAATGAACTTAAAAATTGTTTTTAATTGGGCAAGCCCTGCACAGCTCTACAAGGGTTTAAAAAGCGAGTGCCATTTATGTAAAAATCACAGAAACCACATTCATTTGAGAGACTTTGGTGTTTTACGCACTGTTGTGAGAACATGAAGTTGGTATATAGAAGTCTTGGGAGGGCGATAGTGCTTCCATTAAGACACACAATCCACTTTTCTGTGCAGTTGGTTTCACCCAGTCAATGTCTCAGTGAAGCCAAACAAAACTTAAAACATACAGGATAATCTATCTCCTATTTGAGATCTCAGAGACACTTAAAACACACAGACACAGGCACGCAGTCATGAGACACAGACACACCCTACTTAGACATTTGGCAATCCAGCCACACAAGTATGCACTGCAGATCTACAAAATTACTCCCTGAAGAAGCCAACCTCACAATAGAGAAAACTGCTTCTCATACAAGTCCTAAATGATGTCTCCCAGAGTCCCACTGCTGTGTTGGAAACAAACTGAAAGTACAAACTTCTTTTGACAAGATCTTTCAGTTCACAGCACTGCCAACTTAAGCACATCAGTCAGGATTTGGAGAAAGCTAAATGCCTCACTAATAATAATTAGTTCATTTTTATCCATATAACCCACACTTGTAAGATTCTCAATCCTGACCACTATCCCGCCCTAACATCTACTCTGTCCACCCACTTTTTCCATTCATCTACATGCCATCTTAATTACTATCCCCAGTTACATACTCTGCTTCAATAATAAGGCCTTTGTTTATCAGGAGTATAGGCAAACAGAAAGAAATAGAGGGTCCTAAACAAAAGACCAGCACTGATAAAGTTTTTAATAGAATCTACAACAGAAACTGCCATTAAAAAATGAATAATTAGCAGAGCATATAAAATATTGCATGATATAACTATAAGAATCAATCAGAGGAGGTTAGAAAGGATGGGGAAGGGATATTAGATAAGCAATTCACGAAGAAACATATGTATGTCTCCCAAAAATGCAACAAAGTCTAGAAGAGTTAGGATCTTTGTTTGGAGGTGTTTACATAGGTATTTTTATACCCTAAGTAGACTCCAAAGAATTTTTCCTCAGGTAGACAGAAAATGTTGGAGGTGTGATATAGTGAAGAAAAAGGTAACTGGGAATATATTTTCTGGGAATGCAAGGAGTTGGCTGACTTTAAGGATTCCCTGAAGACTGATCTATCAGAGATACTGGGTAAGCACAGTGGTGTAACTAAGGAAATTATTTTTGAGCCATGATACAGAACTGGAATTGCCTAGATAGAGTAAGGCCTTGCTGATCCTAATTATGGTGGCTGCCAAAAAAAAAAAACAATTACTAGAAAATGGAAATCAAAGACTAAACCAACTTTACTAGAAGTAGTGAATATAGCAGCACTGATAAAACAACTGGAATTGGGATCTTTAGAAAAGAATAGAAGCAAATTACATAGGAAACATGGGAATTGTGGGAACAATATATGCAGAGGAGGAACAAGGTTTAAAAGAAGGCAGGACTTGAACGACCTACGCAATGTTTGACTGACAATGACTAGACAGATTATAAATGATGCACGTTTACAACTGTAATTATGTCAACGCAGTCTGTAATGCATAATGTTTGCAGCTGGAATTGTGTCAGTATGGTTTGCTTTCATTTATATAAATGCAAGACTGACTATGTCATACGTGATAATTTAATACAAATGTTTCTCATTTAAAAAACAAGGTCTTTTGTTTTCAATGCTCCCAAACCTGTCTTCCCATTTCCTAGAATAGCTACTGATCCCTACCATCCATGGGCGCCCGCAGGCAGGTGCAAGGGGGTGCACTTGCACCCCCCTGGAATCGGCTGGCTAGTAGTGGTAGATTAATCTTCTTTTAATTAAAAAAAATATATATATATATATATATATATATATATATATATATATATATATATTTTTTTTTTGTTTTATTTTTTAGGGCGTTCTTCTTTAAAAATGCCCTTCAAGTCCATCACACAGACGCTTTGCGTTTGTGTGACTGATGTTTTACGTCTTCATCTTCCGCGCGCCCACGTGAAATTTGAATTACAGAAGACGACGTTTGGACTGGAGTTCACAGACGAACGTACAAATGACAGGTAGGTGTGTGGCAAAATAATATGTACTTTTCAGTAGTATACTATATGTTTACAGAGAGTCTTTGCTCAACATGCAACTTAGATAGTTTTTAGTTGCAAAACTTACAGTATGCCGGCCGGATAGCATCCAGAAGCAGACCCAAGTGTCATTTTGTTGGCACAGTAACTTAGAAATAGACTATTAAATTGTTATTGATGGCAGAAATCATGGGCAAGATTCACGAAACCTCTGTGTAAGAGTTAATATGACTTTCATGGAGGCTGCAGTTAAATGGTGTGACGTCAGCATGCCATGGAGGCTGCAGTTAAATGGTGTGACGTCAGCATGCCATGCATATTCATGAGGGCATGCTGAATCACACCCTAGGCTAACACGGTCCGTGTAGGAAAGTACAGGGCATGTCCGCATGGCGAGTTCTGCAAAGGGACACGCCCCCAGAAGAGTCACAGTCGTCCGCGGAAATGTCAAAAAACACAACACCACACATGCCCCCACAGACTATAAACCCAACTGTAATGTAAACCGTAAAAATCAACAGTTTAATTGTTTTATAATTTCAAAAATGTTTGCCCATAATTGCGTTCGTTTGCGTGGGTGTGCCCTTCGCTCAGCCACAGTGAGCAGTCATTGAAAAAGCATATAAGATCTAAATATGCAAATTAAGCCAAGTAGCAATAGCGTAGCGGTAGAGATGTTGGCCAAAGAGGAGGTAGTCACGGTTCGAGCCCCAACAACATCATTTTCTATTTTTAGTGAAATAAGCACGAAACTATCCCGACATACAACTATAATTTAAGTAAACGTTTCCCAAACTAACGGAGAGACAAAATAAATTCCTAGAGAGAGACATTAATACACAAGAAATTATATCACTCATAAATAACCTTAAACCTAACAAATCCCCTGGCCCCGATGGGTTTACGGCTGAATTTTATAAAGCATTCCGTACGAAAATCTCCAAAGTGTTGTTGTTGTTGTTTAATTATATTACTTCCAACGGATTTAAAGATATTTATTTAAACGCTTCTAGAACTATTTTTCTTCTTAAACATATGGATCCTAAAAACCCTGGAAGCTACAGACCCATATCTATAATTAATTTGGATATGAAAATTTTGGCCATGATCTTAGCTAATAGGCTGAAAGCTGTTATTCCATTTATTGTCTCTTCCGAACAATCTGGTTTTATCCCGGGTAGGCAAACTAATGACCAGACCTTATCGCTGGAAGCTATGATTTATCTATCCACTTTAAGCAACCTCCCTATTTACGCCTTAGCGGTAGATGCCTCTAAGGCTTTTGATCGCCTGAGTACAAAATTTTTATTTGACTCCTTACCTTTTTTTAACAACCCAAATTCATTTATAGGCAAAATAAAAACACTTTACTCCACAGCGTACACTACTCTACAAATCAATAAACAATCATCTAACAGAATCAAAATTGTTAACGGGGTCAGGCAGGGCTGCCCCCTTTCCCCACTTCTTTTTAACTTATATATGGAACCATTATTCATGCTTATTAAACAAGCTACTTTCCATCATCCCCCTATCATTTATAACTCAAATATTTCTTTATCGACATATGCAGATGACCTAAACATATATTTCACTCTCCCCGGCTCTGACCCAAATAAAATATTATCTTCCATTAATTTCTTTTCCAACCTCGCAAACTATAAACTTAATAGAGAAAAATCCCTAATATTCCCGTTAAATATCCACTCTATGAAAACTAAGGATCAGCTGCACTATTTAGGTATATACTTCTCTCAAGGAAACCATAATTACTATCAGGATAATGTAGTCAAGTACTGGTCTAATGTTCAAAATGATATCAATAGATGGTCTAGGCTTAAGCACCCTTTCTTGGCCAGAACTACAATTATTAAGATGAATATTCTTCCTAGACTTCTATACCTGTTTTATGCAACCACCAGCATTTTGCATAACAATTTTTTTTAAAATATTACATCAACTATTTCAAAATTTATGTGGGCCCCTAAATCTGTTAGGATTAGCTATACAAAACTCATCTATCCTACGGAGCACGGTGGACTTGGCCTACCTGATTTTAAAACCTACTATGAGATAATCAATGGAAGCAGAATATTTAATATAGCTTCCTACCATAAGGCTCAACCTTTGTGGGCTCCGACATGGGTGATTCTGTATAATAACTACGTTAAAACATTAAAATTTAACCCTGCAGCATTCCCATTTCTAAATGAAGCAAACATAGGCATACTAAAACGAACAAAAAGTTTATTATTTAACGTAAAGTCCCTCCAGGCCCTTTTCAACTCTTTGAATTTGACTCACTCATATAATACCTTACAACCACTTCATCTTAACCTAACCTTAAATTAAATGGGCGCATGTTAAACTTGGAGCAATACCCCCTTCTTCTGAACACCTCTATTTCTGATCTCTTCCCATTCAGACATCAGACCTTTCTAGCCTAAGAACTAATCTGAACTTGCCCAAAAAGTACTTGATTATGTTACGACAAATTAGAGAGATGGTACGAAAGTATCTGGAGCACCCCTTGGTCTCAGACAAAGATATCTCAACCTGTAAAACGTTAAGGAAACTCCTTCTCAGTAGGAAAAAAAAGACTTCAAATTCTTACAAGGTTATTATGTCACTTAAATATCAGAACAAACTCAATTTCTCTAAGTATTGGTTAAAGATTAACCCTACTTATAAACCAAAGCCTAATCTCAAAGGTTATAAGTCTAAGCTCTAAATCTATACCCTTTAAAAAGATGAAATATACTCAACTGATGATAATGAACAATGCGTACTTTACTCCTGAGGTCCTTAGTAAAATCTTTCCTAATCAATCCCCTAAATGTCAATATTGCTCGAACCAAACTGATGATATTCTTCATTTGTTTTGGAGTTGCAAATGTTCCTACAAGCTTTGGTGTGCTTTGAGAGTGATACTTGAGAAAATTGGCTATGAAAAATCCACCCTCTCATGGGAATTTACCATCCTTCATATTCCACCTCCTGGTTTATCTGAAAGGAAATATAAGGTTTTGATAACTATCTTTATGTTAATCAAATATTATATCTCCTTAAATTGGAAGAACAGACACTCCCTTTCTTGGGAAGGTTTTAAAGATATAGCTATTAAACACCTCAAGGCACATAAATACTTGTTCCACAATATTAAGCACAAGC
Organism: Protopterus annectens; assembly: GCF_019279795.1. Taxonomy (NCBI): domain Eukaryota; kingdom Metazoa; phylum Chordata; order Ceratodontiformes; family Protopteridae; genus Protopterus; species Protopterus annectens. The sequence goes on from NC_056725.1 coordinate 1,754,756,970, forward strand.
CAATTATTAAGGAATTTTGGGGAATTTTATCTGATCATATATTAAAATGAATACTTTCCTTTCGTAGGTACCATTAGATTCTACCATGCTGTTCATGATGTATATAGCTTGTTCTGGGCAATGTATGACTGTATATAGTTTCTGTTTGGTGTACATGTCCTTTATGTAAATACTCAATGGTTTTGTAATGTTTTCTTTTTTTTTCTCTTTCTGTACTTTTCTTTTTTGTAAACATTCATGTAAATGTATTTACTGAAAATTTGCAATAAAGAGAATATTTAAAAATAAATAAATAAATAACTATAATTTAAGTAAAATGTAATGAAATGGGCCATGTATTTTTGAAGAAATCTGACACAATAAAAGAAAAATGTTATAAGTGCGCATAGCTGAGCAGCGCTCTAACAAGCTGAGTATGACTGCCCACAGGTGAGCAGTGGTTTAACAGGTGTAATATGAGTGCCCGGAGTTGAGCAGCGCTTTAACACGCTGAAACTGTGTGCCCGTAGCTGAGCAATGCTTCACACAATGTAATATGTGTGCTCATTGCCAAATAATGCATTAACCAGCGTGAGCTGTTTGCGTGGAGCTGCGCAGAGCGCCAACTGGCTTACCGGCGGGCAACGTTGAGCAAGCTGTATCAAAGTCGCCTATACACAGACACACACACCTCCTAGCCTGTCTAGACAGTCGTAAAATAAAAAAAGCAATGCCCAGGCTCGAACCCAGGATACTGTGCATCATAGTCAAAGTACTGAACCACTAAGCCATGACAGTTGTACTGAGAAATGCAGTATTAGCATATATATAGGAATGAATGGAAATAGAAGCATGACAAAGCAGGTTTTTTTAAGCAGATACATTTCCAAAATGGCCAATCACAGATAAGTGCGGGAAAAACAGCACATATAAGCCCCATAGGTGGGAATACACAGCATAACTGATTGCGGAACCTATTTGCAGTCAGGATGGCAGGTGTAGGAGAGGGCAGTCGCTTCCGAGCACAGAGGTAGGGTGTTGAGGAGTCCAAATATATGATTTGGCTCCTAGTCCACGATCATGAGGCTCAACTCATGCAGGGCCAGGTTCTCTGGGGTGCGTACAAGGCAGAGGTGTGGAACCGGTAGGCACATGATCTCACCAGTGCCACAGGCATACCAAGGACTGGTGAACAGGTCCGTCACCACCATGCGGACCTGAAGAGACAAAAGCAGGACCAACTGAACCGTTGGATCCAGGAGGCCCTGCAAATGCCCAACGCCCCACTACTGAGTAAGTATCCATGTAATTAAGTATGTAAGAAATTATCCTAGCTGATATTATGGAGATGTATGTTCCAATATTACCTCATTTATATCACAGCTGCAGGTGTGCGTTCTGTGAATCGGCGAGCCTATGATGATAGGCTGGTGCGGTTGCGCCACCAGGCAGGTTAGTAATTATTTTACTGTAATTGTTATAGAATATAAGTGAGACAGCCTGTAAAAGAGTTCAGTGTTGTTACATATTAATAAAGTTCAAACAACACTAGAAGAAAGATTCTGCTAGTACTGTATGATTAGATAAGTGATGCAGCCTGTAATCCAGAAATAAAAATTAAACAAGTCTAAAATAGAGATTTTCCACCTGTACTGTAATATCAGATAACTTGCTTCAGCCTGAAAATTACTGGTAAACATGTTAAAGAAGATAGATATGTGTCAAACAAATACATCCCCTTTTAAAATCTGCCATATGAAAGAAGTGAGTCTGTTGGATTGTTGTAACCAAGTAAGAAATGTTAATAATGCCTAGAATTAAGTATCATCTTGAATTGTAAAAATAAAACAAGTGAGAGTGTGAGAAAGAGGTATGAATCAACCAAGAAAGCTGTAATAAGTCTTGAATAAAGTGATACTGCAGTCAGTACATAATGAAATGAATGAGACAGCCACAACCAAAAAGAGTGAAATGTTTGTAATAAAGTACTGAAGCTGGAATGTGTCTGTCCCACAATTTGGATATGTTGCTGTACCCTTGCAATACGGAGATAGTATGGTTGTATGAAATACTGAACATCCACAGTTGTCTAGAGCCATATAAATCAAATGTAGCAGGATGCTGTACCCGAACACAGCCAGATATGAACGTGTATGAATAAAAATGCAATGTATATTAATATAGCAGTAACATTCCCATCACCAACATTCCTAAGGTTACATATAGGAAACTGTACTAAGACCTGTAGGGTATATATATCTGCAACTACTAGAAATGTACAGCATATGTATAGGTAGTTGAAGTTGTTAATGAAATATTTCTTCACCCTACCCTATTTTCACAAATAATGCCATTCCACACCAAACTGGGTATGTGTATTCACAATTAATTCCCATGGACATTTGTCCTGTTGGTTCATACATATTTGCATGTACGTTGATGCATGTGCCCTGTTCACATATCCAAACTTGATGGCCTGTTGCCATCAATCAACCCTGCATGCTGTTGGATTGTGTACTGTTGTTCAAAATATGCATGTGTTATGCTTGCTGTTCAATGTTTGGAATTCATGGGTGTTTGGTTAATGGGAATACTGATGCATGCTGTTACAACTAATTTTGAATGGTATTGTTTGTTACTAACCCAAAATGTCATAAAATATTGCTAAACATAGGACAACAGGGAAGGCGGGTTCCAGCGGACCCACCTCTCCCACCTCAGCTGGCGAGTGCACCTGGCACTAGTCCCCAGGCCGGAACCTCCTCCAGTGGCCCTGTGCCACCTTCGGGTGGAAGTGCTGCAGAGGATGGGGCTCATCCCCCCTCTGCAAGCGTGGCCGGAGGAGAACGTCCACTCACCCTCCAAAGTGTCCGGTTTGTGGTGCGTAGAGAGATCAGGCATTCTGTGCTTGAACCCCTACGCCAGCTTGAGGCACTGGTGGCGCAACTCACGGGTGTGCCTGCCCGTCCTAACAGCCCCCAGCACAGCCCCGTTCTGAGCAGTGAAGGCGCAAGTGGCAACTGCCCATGGGTGGGGATCTCAGTTCCACTTTTGCCATCTGTGGGCTCATGGGCTCGCGATATCCAAACATCCGTCCCCGTCAATTATGTTTCCCCCCGTGTCATACTCCGCCCCTGTATTTGTCTTGTTTGTCTTGTCTGTTAACCTCCCCTACCTACCTCCCCAAATATACCTACTTCCTGTACCTCACATTCCACTCTCACCTGAAAAAAAAATAAAAAATGGGCACTCTGTTCCCACAAAAAAATTACGCCCCATACATAGCTGCCCATTTTGCAGACATGTCAACTGGTAATTACAACTGGCTGTACAACATATTTTGTTGTCCTCACCCCTCTCTCAGGGGTGGAAGGTTTCAAATTTCACACCAAATTACACACATATGCACAGCTGTTGCTGATAAAGAAATGGGCAGCTATGGGCCTTTCCTACATCCTTCCTGCAAATCCCAAGCTTGTTTTCCTGCTGCCCTACCCTCTTTGTGCCCCATTTTTCACCACTTTCCTATCTCCCCATTTTCTTTTCTTTAAAAGAAATTAGAGCGGGTGTGAGTGAGAGTAAGCACTTTTAAGCAGTAGTCAACGGGTGTGCGCTTAGCTAAGCATGTGTGTGCGAAGCTAAGCGACAGTGCGCATGCGCGAGCACCGCGCAAACCAGCGCTAACCCGCTTACAACTGCTTAAAAGTGCCTTAGTCACTCTGAATGACAAGGCCTGTAGTCTGCTCAGCAGCAAAATAAAATTCCTCTGTCAGTCTCGAACCCAGGACCTTGGAAACACTAGTCTGCATGACCTACCACTAAGCCATGACTGATATACAAGAACTTTGTGCTGAAAGCAATATATCATGAAATAGTAGGACTGAATGTAAAGGGAATATAGGAAGGCTATTACACAAAGCTTTTCTTGTATCTTTACTGGCAATTCTTGTGGAATTGCATTACATTAGTGTGATAAGAGAAACAGCCATGCTAGTAGGTAATAATGTGACAGTAGCACCTTGCAAACCACACACACTATCAGAGCAGGATAAACACCGCCATATTTGAATAGGTAAGAGGCCAGACCTCGCAACTGTGACTGATTTACAGGGATGTTCCTGATTTGCAAACAAATGTTAACTGTGCCCCACTGACTCCCTGTGAAATGTACTAACAGTAGGCAGAAAGGTGTGGAATCCCACATAATGGTAACTCTCAATTAGTTAAAGTACACATTACTTGCATGTCAGAAATGGTGTCGTAATACATATGCTCAAAATACCCCACAGTCACAACTGCAGAATATCTGAAATATATCACGGGTGTATCCCACTGATATGTACCATTCCCTGAGGCAGCTAAAAATATACACCTGAGAGTATCTGAGGCCTGCAAGTGTCAGAAACTCACAGGCACATCATTCTGTCTGCTGTCACACACTCTGTGAATAGCTGTAGAATTGCTTCCACAAGCACACCCTCATGTAGGAGTACAACCCAGAAATATCAAAGGATGTAGCCATCTAATAAAATAAAGACAGTATAGCAGTTTACAAGCACTGCATGTGCCTGATATTCATAACTGTTAGTACAAAGTACAAGGCCCCACTACTGCTCAGCAGCAAAATAAGATACCTTTGTAGGTGTCAAACCCCACACCTTGGCCTTACCAGACTGCATGCAGTACCACCAAACCACACCAAACATATAAGGAATTGCTGCTGAAAGAAGTATATCATGCATTACAAGGAGTGAATGTAAATGGAAAATAGGAAAGCCATAGCAACACATTCCAGTAAAGACACTTAGCAGGCCTTCAAGGAGTGAATGTAAAGGCTAAATAGTGAAGCCATAGAAACAAATTGCAAGAGGTACTGTTGTAGACCAGTTAATCCACAAGTCCCACAGGAAAGCACATACTCCCATGTAAACAGTATTAGTATTATTAGGTGTCAGTTAACATACACACTGATAAGAATGAACTGGAAGAAGCAACAGTCCGGTTTCAGTACAACATGCATTTCAGTGCCTACAACACAGCCTTAGATATGAGAGACATACCAAACTTTACACTCACAGAACAGTGTCCACAGCAAACCAGCATGGTCCCCACCTTGAAAAACTGAAAGGGCTATGCCTACCTAACCTAACATTTTATAGCACTGTCCTGACATCACAGTGAGAACTGCAATTACCACACAGCAGGCTGCATGCAATTAGTAAATGCTGGCTAACAACTGGTGCAGAGGCCATCACATGAGCATGTGCAGATACCTATAAAAGCAGCATGTACGAGAGAGAGAGAGAGAGAGAGACAGACAGAGAGAGAGACCAAACAAAAAATAATAAAAAGAAAAAAACATCAAGACAGCAGCAGCAAGCCATCAACAAGCCAGCCAGCAGCAAGCCATCCAAAATGGCAGGCAGAAACAAAGGTAATGTAAAGTACATAATCTAATAATCTACATACTGTGAACCCTCCATATGTGTTAGCAGTCTGTATCTATATTTATATGAAGATGTGCATAGGGCAAGGGACATACTGCAACTGTCAGTGAAGGCTGGACATACATATGTAGTTGAAGGTTGCTAACAGTATGCTGCCGTAGGCCCAGGGCCAATAGCATACTACCTACCTATGACACAATGCACACACACATGTACTCATTGCAATACCAACTATGTGAGGTGGAATGAGTGTGCCACTGACTGTGTGCAAGGTCTGTAATGGTGTGATTGCTCAGCATGACTTTGTGTCTGTCATGGTAGTGTGTCCTTGGTGTGAGGCCAGAGAAAGATGTGTCAGTTATTGGGATACAAACATATTACATTGCCATATGTTGTGCTGTGGTTCCCTGTATATGACTGCGGTGTAGGTAGGGGTATGGCCACAAAGACTAGGGTGCATTACCATTGAAATTGTAACTGTGCATTGCATGGGATGACAATATTCCCCATCCATTACCTTAATACATACCCCCAGTATGAGGTTGTGCATTGGACCTCAAATAGTGTGCTGAGTGCTGGTGTATACTAGTTTGCTGTAAGGAGTGTGGCAGGCACACAGCTGTTGGCTGAGCACTGATATGTGGTAATTTACATGTGTATCCCCTGATAGACAGACAGATGCTATATATGGCAATTCAGTGATATCAGTACAGTACAGTATTATGTGTGCCATGTTACTTGCTCACATATTTTCCTTTTCCTTCCAGGGCGATGGTACATCAGCACAACCCCTATGATTCGGCAGCAGAGGATGAGGAGATACACCAGAGCCTGGTGCAGGATTTTTCAATACTCTTTTCCCGGACCAGTCAGAACCAGCAGGAGAGGGCTGCACTGTGGCAAGACCTTGTCCGTCGGGTAAATGACATAGGCATGCATAACCAGACATATGGGCAGGTACGCCATCACTGCAGTGATTTAATTAGAAATGTCCATCAGCGCGAGTCTGATATCCGCAGGCAACAGCTTGCCACAGGTGGTGGGGCACCTATACACCCCCCCTCACCAGACTGGAGGAGCTCCTCCTAAGTGTTGTGGCTCCAGCCCAACAACAACAACATCCACAGACGTGTGTAATGATGAAGGCTGGAGCCACCCATCATGTGGACATGGAGTGTGCAGGTAACATGCCATATCTGTAGTTGACTGTTCTCTGCACTGGTAGTTTATGCATGTGTGAGATGTGTACTGTGTTTGTAGGTGTTATCCTGGACATTATTGTGCAAGATTTATATTCTCAATATCAGCAGTACACCTGTGAAAGCCAACTGTTGTACTACTATACTGTATCATACTCACAGTATCAATGGCACAGTTGTGCCCACTGACAATAACTGTCTTATTTGTGCAGGTCCCTCTGGAGTAACAGCCAATCCATGCTGGTGAGTGTGTAATAACAATACATTATAATAATAATAATAATAATAATAATAATAATAATAATAATACCCTCAAACAGTATTGTTATGTGTTGGACTGCAGGTGTGTTTGTATCTCATGTACTGAGGAGTGTGCATGTGCCCATATGCGCATGTGCCCATGTGTGCATGTGCATGTGCATCTGTGGTAACATTGTGTACACAATGTAAACTGTGTTTCCTGTCTTCCTCTCACAGGTTCTGGTGTTGCTCTGGTGGTGTGCAGCAGGGAACCTGAAGCCACTGCTGGGGATAGTGATAATGATGATACATGTGTAATGGTACAGGGAGGTGTGTCAGGGTCTGTTGTTGGTCAGCCAATCGACAGTACACAGCAGTCAACCCCATCAATGCGCACAGTCATCCTGCCGATACATCCATTGTCACCAATGTCCTTAGCTGAGGGACAGCATACAGTGGTCATTGACCAGGGTAATGTGGTGTCAGTGGCACATGCATCCCCTCACAGCAGCCATGGCCAGAGTCCTGACAAGGTACCACACAGGAAGATGTCCAGAGGTTCTCGTGGGAGCATCCGTGGTCGTACTGCCCCTGTCAGACATGCCCACAGAGGTCTTTCAACCTCAGCTATGTTCCGGGCTGTAATGCAGGCACAGGCACGTATGGAACAGTACACCAGACAGGGTCTGAGGGACCTTAGAGCACATCGCACTGCTATGAATGACACTATGCGTGATGTTGCGGCTGCCATCCGTACTGTCGGCGAGGTCATTGACAGACGTTGGGGGGACACATTAGATCTGTTCCACAACTACATGTCCATGAGCCAGGGCAATGCAGGATGGCTGAGGCGTCGACGTGGACGTATGCCAGCAACATCAGCAGCTGGCAGTCGTTGCGGACGACAACAAACCCGCAGCCGCTCCCATAGTGCCAGTATCAGCCCCAGCAATGCTAGGTCTGTGCTGTCATCAGACCGCCCTAGGAGACCACATGCACGTGGCTTTGGACAGTCCCAGCAGGGACATGTGTCCAGTCATCAACCAACTGCTTCTGATGACAGTACCCAGTCTGGCTTAGAACCTGATACTGTACGTAGCACCCCTACCAGGCACAGGTACCATGTCCGTGGCCAGAGACAGTGATCTGTATGACCTGTCAGGTACAGTCTGTGGCTGTCCACAAACACCCGTATATGGCAGCCATAAGGTGGAACTGTGTGCATGCATACACACGTGCATAATGCTAACAACTAGGGCTAACACATACACACACTGCATCAACATTGCCCCATGTTGTACTGTTGTCCCTCACTAACACACACACACACACACACACACACACACACACACACACACACACACACACACACACACGTCGATTGGATGCATCAGTGGCAGACTCAGGCATACCAAGTACACACCCTGTGCATATGATGAAACTGTGCCACCTCGTGCAATGTCACATTGATGCAGGAACAGGATAGCATGGTGCTGATGCACAGGGTGACTACATAGAACTGTAGTAATATTATCATGTTTCACTTGAAAGAAAGTTACTGTTTGTCGTTTTTGCATTTAAGTTACCTGTAACACATTGCATTTAATTTACCTGGCACTTGCTCACTAAAGAAATTATACAAGTCAGCACTAAAATATTAAAAGCACAACACCCTCACAAACTCCCCTTGAGTACCTCGTTCCCCATTGGCCCTTTTTTCAATTATAAAGGAATTCCCAATATCATTCTAGCATGTCCAAAGGTCAGTTGTAAATCTCCTCTCCAGTCCAGCTGGTGAATCTGGGAATCTTGAGGCAATGTTACAACTGCCTCATGTACACAGACAACCCTCTCCTCCTCCCAACAAATTCCAACACATGTGAGAGATGCAACCATATAGCCATACTGGAGGCTAAGCTCTCTCAACTCAATATTGGCGAAACCAGTCAGGAGGAGAAGGAAACCACACTCGCTACAATTCCAGTCTCACATAGAAAGAAAACCAAAACCAGTGCCAGAAGGGCTGAACTCTAATGAATATCCAAGGAATGCCAGGAACTGGTACAAAAGAATTTATTTTAACGAAGGTACAATCCACATGTAACACGTTTTCGTCCACACTGTGACTTCTTCAGATAAAACACAAAATGTAGTGAAGGTCTTATATACTAAGTAAATCAATTAATCATTCAATCAGTGGATCAATCATTCAATAAGCATATATAATGACATTTCCAAGTTTAAAAACATAGCATAAAACCACTGAATGGTCATAAAAGTGTGGTATCAAGATAAATACATACAATACACAAAATATATAAAATATGTTAAGAACTTTTTTGTCAAAAATAAATTTTTAATTTGATATGTATGTATAAACCTCATAATAAAAAACTAATAATGTTTATCGTATGCAATATTCTAAAAATATATTAAAAATATATTTATATGCTACATGCCTTTAGCTTAAGTAAAGGCATAATAGAGGTGTAATCATTGAGACCTGGTTCCCTATAAGACTCAAGCAAAATTTGCCAATAAGTTTCTTGATATTCTAAACGGGTTTCCCATGGTCCACCCCTGTGATCCTTAAATACTGTTTCTATAACTAGAAACTGAAACTTGGCAGTAGGGCAAGTGTTGAGGTGTCTGAAAAGGGCATTTTTAGAATTAGCCTTTTGCATCTCATATACATGTTCGTAAATTCTCCTTTTAAGTGTGCGTTCAGTTTTGCCCACATAGAATGCGGGGCACACCAAACAGACAGCCAAATACACTACCCCCTGTGTATTACAATTAGAATACCTAGTAGATCGAATATATTTGTTTCTAGCTGATAGAAAAAATACGTCACTATGTAAGATGTATTGACACTGATTACAAGAACCGCATCTGTATGTGCCCGGTCTTTTGTTAGATTTATAACGTGTCTGAGATCGTTGTTCTAACAAATTCTTCATATTTCTACCCCGTTTAAAAACTATACCCACATTCTTGTTTTTAAGTTTTTCCAAATCAGTAATTTCTCTCTAGTTTTCCCATTCGTTCTTGATGATATTTCTAAGACTTCCTGAATTTACACTATATTCAGTTATGAAGGCCTTGTTAAGGACAGTTGGAACTACAATGTTGTCATTGGTTTCCCAATGGCCTCCAGTACTCAAAATAGGTTTATATTTTGTTGTTCTATTCTGTGAAACTTCTTCTCTAATATGAGAAAGCAGATCATATGGATAGTCTCTATCTAAGAACATTTGAATAAGTTTGTCACATTCTAAAGAATAATCTGCATCATCAGAATACGGGACAATCTAACTAGTTGTCCCTTAACAATGCCCTTCTTTTGGTGCAACGGATGACTGCTATGGAAATGTATGTAGCTATTAGAAAAAGTTGGTTTTCTGTAAATATTGGATCTGAATATACCTGTTTCAATATCAAGGGAAACATCAAGGTATTCAACTCTGTGCTCCTGTATGTGATGAGTAAAAGTAAGAAATGAGGTGGTGTTAGCTAAATACTCCATAAAGGAATCAATGGCTTCCACTGGGCCAGTCCAAAAAATGCAGATGTCATCCAAGAATCTGAAGTAGGCATTCCAGTGTTCACTAAAGACACTGTTAAAAACAAATTTCTTTTCCCACACAGAAAGGATAATATCTGCATATGTGGGGGCACAATTGGCCCCCATGGCGACTCCTGTGGTCTGTTGAAAATATTGACCTGAAAAATATATAAAATTATTTTTCAAAACTAACTCCATGAGATGCAGTGTAAAAGTAATATCATTAACATTGGCATTGGGGCCCATGGCTAAGGCTTCCTCCAACCAAGCCAGACCAATGTCGTGCGGAATGACAGAAAATAAATCCACTACATCTATGGTCAAAAACTTAAGGTTTTGAACTAATAATTCAGGAGTAACATTTTTCAGGAATTGCCAGGAGTCTTTAAGTAAATGGCTGGCCCTGGGCCAAAGCTCTTTAAATCTCCAATCGAGAAACTTGGAAAGGGGTGAAATTTTGGAGCCCTGTGATGCAACAATAGGCCTGAGGGGGGGATTGTGAATATCCTTATGTACCTTGGGTACCCCAAAAATGGATGGTACCCTAGGGTATAGGTTATTCAAAAAAGTATAAGTACCCAAATCAATGACCTCTAGATCCAAGTAACGCTTGAGAACTAGATTAATGTTCATAAAGCAATGTTAATCTCATTGAGAGAAACAGTGGAGTATCTGGAATCGTTTGTTAATAGGGCTGACATTTTGCCATCATATAAAATCCTATCCATGATAGCAGTGCCACCCCCCTTGTCCGGTTCCATAACTCTGATATTAGGATTACGTGCCAAGTCATATAGCAATGTGCTTTCTGGGGCGGTCAAATTAGCTCGATATCCACCTGTTTTAAAATGATTCCTAATATTCATTTCCAGCCTGTTCTCCAAGTTTTTAAGCTGGGGATGTAAAGGTGGATTGTATGTACTAGGCCTCTTAGGAATATTAGAAAAATCAGAATTATCTGTCCCCAACAGTTGTTCTAAGTTTAGTTTTCTAATAAAAAGCTTTAAGTCCATAATAACCTTGGTGACATTACTGTTTCTCCGGGGTATATACTTAAACCCCTTGGTAAAAAGATCAAAATGGGTACCCGTAATCTCTAAGTTACTATAGTTGCAAATAGAATACCCATCTCTACTAAAAACATGTCTGTTTTCATCATGACATATCAATAGGGTAGTTATATCTCTTCTTGCCAAAATTGGGTTTGATACTGATTCATGTTCCTGTAATGACCCCCCCTCCCCCTCTCCCCCTCCCCTTCCCTCGATGAGGGTGATAAACAGGCGAAAAATGGTCTTCATTGTTAGAATTACGTTGATTACGTATTCTCTCTGATCTCCTGGGTAAAGCATCAGAATCACTGTTCTGTGCTCTATTCTCAGTAAATTCATCTGGTTCCCCGCCTAATTCCGTATGAGTAACCACAGAGGAACGCTGATGAAACTGTCTGTTATGGTTAGGAGGCATAGGGTACTGACTGCCTTCTCGATATTCATTAATGTCCCTGTGTAGTTTCTTATACTTCCTGTTCAAAATGTCATTGCATCTGTTATTAACCTTTTTCCTTATATCATAATATTTCTGCTTATTTGCCCCGACATTAAATAAAACATCATTAACAATACACTGGTTAATAGACTCTACATCATGATTTAACAAAGCAATGTTTCTATTGTTTTGATGTATAATGGCCTGGACAATCTCCAGCCCGCATTTATCAAAGGCATTTATTAAGTCAGAATGAAACTCAGATCCAGCTACTACATTATTAGGGTATTTATATACCCGTAAGCCCTTGGGGACAATGCGCTTGGAAAAACATTCAGTAAGGTACAAATTGTCCAAAACCAAACCCTTGTACCTGTAAAGTGTCGTTTCCAGCGCTGCCATACTGTCCCCAAAGGTTCTGTTATTACCGGTGGCCTGGAATTGATCATTGCCAAAGTCAAAAGATGGTGCTGCTTTGAACCAAGAGTCAAAACTAGAAGGTGGCGTAGAAACAGCCGGTAGTTGTTCCGGTGAGGAGGAGGACCTAGGCTGGTCCGGACGCAAAGCTTGAGGCGTTCTACGAAAGTCTGTGAAACGCACTTCAGTGTCTTGATTAACAGAAGATTGCATGCCGTGAGCAGATGAATATCCAACCCCGGTGTGAGGGTCGAGTGCATGTTCCATAGGTCTAGGAACATGATGGGAACCTGCCAAGGCCGTTTGAATTCCCTTACCCAAGGGAAGAAGTATATCGATCAGCTGACTGAGTTGACCAGTCAGCTTCCGCATTTCTCCTAGTTCGAGCCGAACGGAAGAGTCTTGGATATCGGCAGCTCTGACTCCTTCCATAGAGGCTTCCATATAGAAACAACCACAAAAAGAAGCCGAAACACTGGTAACCAAACAAACAAAGAAAACCAAAACCAGTGCCAGGAGGGCTGAACTCCAATGAATATCCAAGGAATGCCAGGAACTGGTATAAAAGAATTTATTTTAACGAAGGTACAATCCACATGTAACACGTTTTCGTCCACACTGACTTCTTCAGATAAAACACAAAATGTAGTGAAGGTCTTATATACTAAGTAAATCAATTAATCATCCGGACCAGCCTAGGTCCTCCTCCTCACCGGAACAACTACCGGCTGTTTCTACGCCACCTTCTAGTTTTGACTCTTGGTTCAAAGCAGCACCATCTTTTGACTTTGGCAATGATCAATTCCAGGCCACCGGTAATAACAGAACCTTTGGGGACAGTATGGCAGCGCTGGAAACGACACTTTACAGGTTACAAGGGTTTGGTTTTGGACAATTTGTACCTTACTGAATGTTTTTCCAAGCGCATTGTCCCCAAGGGCTTACGGGTATACAAATACCCTAATAATGTAGTAGCTGGATCTGAGTTTCATTCTGACTTAATAAATGCGGGCTGGAGATTGTCCAGGCCATTATACATCAAAACAATAGAAACATTGCTTTGTTAAATCATGATGTAGAGTCTATTAACCAGTGTATTGTTAATGATGTTTTATTTAATGTCGGGGCAAATAAGCAGAAATATTATGATATAAGGAAAAAGGTTGATAACAGATGCAATGACATTTTGAACAGGAAGTATAAGAAACTACACAGGGACATTAATGAATATCGAGAAGGCAGTCAGTACCCTATGCCTCCTAACCATAACAGACAGTTTCATCAGTGTTCCTCTGTGGTTACTCATACAGAATTAGGCGGGGAACCAGATGAATTTACTGAGAATAGAGCACAGAACAGTGATTCTGATGCTTTACCCAGGAGATCAGAGAGAATACGTAATCAACGTAATTCTAACAATGAAGACCATTTTTCGCCTGTTTATCATCCTCATCGAGGGAAGGGGAGGGGGGGTCATTATAGGAACATGAATCAGTATCAAACCCAATTTTGGCAAGAAGAGATATAACTACCCTATTGATATGTCATGATGAACACAGACATGTTTTTAGTAGAGATGGGTATTCTATTTACAACTATAGTAACTTAGAGATTACGGGTACCCATTTTGATCTTTTTACCAAGGGGTTTAAGTATATACCCCGGAGAAACAGTAACATCACCAAGGTTATTATGGACTTAAAGCTTTTTATTAGAAAACTAAACTTAGAACAACTGTTGGGGACAGATAATTCTGATTTTTCTAATATTCCTAAGAGGCCTAGTACATACAATCCACCTTTACATCCCCAGCTTAAAAACTTGGAGAACAGGCTGGAAATGAATATTAGGAATCATTTTAAAACAGGTGGATATCGAGCTAATTTGACCACCCCAGAAAGCACATTGCTATATGACTTGGCACGTAATCCTAATATCAGAGTTATGGAACCGGACAAGGGGGGTGGCACTGTTATCATGGATAGGATTTTATATGATGGCAAAATGTCAGCCCTATTAACAAACGATTCCAGATACTCCACTGTTTCTCTCAATGAGATTAACATCGCTTATATGAACATTAATCTAGTTCTCAAGCGTTACTTGGATCTAGAGGTCATTGACTTGGGTACTTATACTTTTTTGAATAACCTATACCCTAGAGTACCATCCATTTTTGGGGTACCCAAGGTACATAAGGATATTCACAATCCCCCCCTCAGGCCTATTGTTGCATCACAGGGCTCCAAAATTTCACCCCTTTCCAAGTTTCTCGATTGGAGATTTAAAGAGCTTTGGCCCAGGGCCAGCCATTTACTTAAAGACTCCTGGCAATTCCTGAAAAATGTTACTCCTGAATTATTAGTTCAAAACCTTAAGTTTTTGACCATAGATGTAGTGGATTTATTTTCTGTCATTCCGCACGACATTGGTCTGGCTTGGTTGGAGGAAGCCTTAGCCATGGGCCCCAATGCCAATGTTCATGATATTACTTTTACACTGCATCTCATGGAGTTAGTTTTGAAAAATAATTTTATATATTTTTCAGGTGAATATTTTCAACAGACCACAGGAGTCGCCATGGGGGCCAATTGTGCCCCCACATATGCAGATATTATCCTTTCTGTGTGGGAAAAGAAATTTGTTTTTAACAGTGTCTTTAGTGAACACTGGAATGCCTACTTCAGATTCTTGGATGACATCTGCATTTTTTGGACTGGCCCAGTGGAAGCCATTGATTCCTTTATGGAGTATTTAGCTAACACCACCTCATTTCTTACTTTTACTCATCACATACAGGAGCACAGAGTTGAATACCTTGATGTTTCCCTTGATATTGAAACAGGTATATTCAGATCCAATATTTACAGAAAACCAACTTTTTCTAATAGCTACATACATTTCCATAGCAGTCATCCGTTGCACCAAAAGAAGGGCATTGTTAAGGGACAACTAGTTAGATTGTCCCGTATGACCTCTGATGATGCAGATTATTCTTTAGAATGTGACAAACTTATTCAAATGTTCTTAGATAGAGACTATCCATATGATCTGCTTTCTCATATTAGAGAAGTTGTTTCACAGAATAGAACAACAAAATATAAACCTATTTTGAGTACTGGAGGCCATTGGGAAACCAATGACAACATTGTAGTTCCAACTGTCCTTAACAAGGCCTTCATAACTGAATATAGTGTAAATTCAGGAAGTCTTAGAAATATCATCAAGAACGAATGGGAAAACTAGAGAGAAATTACTGATTTGGAAAACTTAAAACAAGAATGTGGGTATAGTTTTTAAACGGGGTAGAAATATGAAGAATTTGTTAGAACAACGATCTCAGACACGTTATAAATCTAACAAAAGACCGGGCACATACAGATGCGGTTCTTGTAATCAGTGTCAATACATCTTACATAGTGACGATTTTTCTATCAGCTAGAAACAAATATATTCGATCTACTAGGTATTCTAATTGTAATACACAGGGGGTAGTGTATTTGGCTGTCTGTTTGGTGTGCCCCGCATTTTATGTGGGCAAAACTGAACGCACACTTAAAAGGAGAATTTACGAACATGTATATGAGATGCAAAAGGCTAATTCTAAAAATGCTCTTTTCAGACACCTCAACACTTGCCCTACTGCCAAGTTTCAGTTTCTAGTTATAGAAACAGTATTTAAGGATCACAGGGGTGGACCATGGGAAACCCGTTTAGAATATCAAGAAACTTATTGGCAAATTTTGCTTGAGTCTTATAGGGAACCAGGTCTCAATGATTACACCTCTATTATGCCTTTACTTAAGCTAAAGGCATGTAGCATATAAATATATTTTTAATATATTTTAATATATTTTTAGAATATTGCATACGATAAACATTATTAGTTTTTTATTATGAGGTTTATACATACATATCAAATTAAAAATTTATTTTTGACAAAAAAGTTCTTAACATATTTTATATATTTTGTGTATTGTATGTATTTATCTTGATACCACACTTTTATGACCATTCAGTGGTTTTATGCTATGTTTTTAAACTTGGAAATGTCATTATATATGCTTATTGAATGATTGATCCACTGATTGAATGATTAATTGATTTACTTAGTATATAAGACCTTCACTACATTTTGTGTTTTATCTGAAGAAGTCATAGTGTGGACGAAAACGTGTTACATGTGGATTGTACCTTCGTTAAAATAAATTCTTTTGTACCAGTTCCTGGCATTCCTTGGATATTCATTGGAGTTCAGCCCTTCTGGCACTGGTTTTGGTTTTCTTTGTTTGTTTGGTTACCAGTGTTTCGGCTTCTTTTTGTGGCAGTCTCACATAGACCTACCATGACAGCAAACCAAACACATAAAAACATACTCGGAGGCTCTAAATAAAAATCTGCCTAAGCAGCAGAGACCTCAAAAGCAGACACCCAATCAACCACTACCCCAAAACAAAACATGTGCAACACATAGCTCACAAAGCCAGCGTGCCGAACAGTCACAGCCCTTAAGGCTAAACAGCACACCTGATACACTTGCAATAGGTGACTATCGTCAGGCACACTGATGTCCCGCTCACCAGGCTGAACAAGGAGAAGGTCACGGTGAGCTGCCTGTCGGGCGCTAGGATCCGCCACATAACACAAGCACTCAGGTCACTCCAAGGCAAGTACAAATATGACTCAGTCATTGTCCATGCTGGTGTGAATGACCCGAGACATACCTCCCTGGACTACATGAAAAGAGACATAGACTCTGAGCATGTAGCCCAGGCCGGTATGACCCCGACCTTGAGTAGCATCTTACCCCCACCAAGAATGATGCCACAATATGAAGACAAGATGATCAATTTCAACAATTGGCTTAAGTATTGGTGTCATTCAAAGGGGATCCAATGCCTGTCAGCCTGGCATGACATGCTCGACAAGCCACGATGCTTCACTAGGAACGGCTTGCACCTGTCACCCCTGGGCTTTTGGATATTGGCAAAGGCTCTTGCTACCCCATAGTGCCTTTTTTAGGCAAGACTCAAAAGACAAACCCACCTCCATAGGTATCACAAGGGATAAGAAACTAAGAGTAATGCTACTCAACACCAGAAGTCTAAACCGCAAGATGCACGCACATGCACGCACTCGAAACTCTCCTTAGCATGGAGAACATCGATATCTGTGCAATTACAGAAACCTGGTTCAAGGCTCCTGAGAGCACCCCAGCACTACCAGGTTATACCTCATACCATGCTTTTCGGCCCCAAAACCTGGACCTAACCACAAAAGGACAGGGAGTATCAATATTCG
The DNA here is from genome assembly GCF_019279795.1 of Protopterus annectens. Lineage (NCBI taxonomy): Eukaryota > Metazoa > Chordata > Ceratodontiformes > Protopteridae > Protopterus > Protopterus annectens. The sequence continues at coordinate 1,754,774,606 of NC_056725.1, forward strand.
TCAAAGATACCCACACCTCCAGGTTGGTGGCACAGCACGAAGACTCAAGAGACTATCCATGTGCAACTAACAGTGGGTAAAACTGCCTTCCAGTTTACAGCCTGCTACAGACTACCCTCCCAAACCCAGGAACCCCACTCGGCCGTCCTGAGAACACTGGGAAATATGAAGGTCTCTCCAAACACCATTACATTGGGCGACTTCAACTACCCAAACATAGACCGGGAGCATTACTCTAGCTCCAACACCCTAGCCCAAAGGTTCCTAGAATTTATAAACTCAAATGCTATGGAACAACTTACCACTCCCACAAGAGGGGAAAACATACTGGACCTGATCATCACCAACATGGGGACTCTATGCTCCAGACTAGAAGTGTATCCCTCACTGGTAAGATCAGACCATAAACTAATCTCACTGGATATTCACATCCCGACTCCACCCCCTGCCCTGAAAACCACAGTGAAAAACTTCTCTAAAGCAAATTTCACACTCCTCAAAACCGAGGTGTAATCCTTCAAAGCCCCCGGGCCTGTGGAAAATACGGCCCAGACCGCAGAATCCTTTATAAACGCATTCTATGAACACCTTCAGGAATGCATAGATCATGCAATCCCAAATAAAACCAAGACCCAATCCTCCAAAGGCAGACGTCCTGTCTGGTGGACCCCAGCCATAAACAATCTATACAATAGAAGGAGGAAGCTACTACACGATAGAGCAAAATCCCAAAAAGGGAAGGCATCTCTGATCAGTATTAGCAAAAAACTATGGGCACTCATAAAATCGTCTAAGGCCAGCTTCGAGAGAAAACTTGCACAGGACACTAAGGATAATCACAAGGCTTTCTTTAGTTATGTTAGGAACCTGGGTGGGAATTTCCAGATATGCTCCGAATTAGTCCAAAATGACAAAAGATACACCGAACCCACAGACATTGCCAACATCCTAGCTGACAGGTTCAGTGCAAACTCCCCCTCCCCCCCACCAAAAGGGCAAATATCTATCTCAGCAGAGTGCTGCCCCCCCTGACATCTCAGATGCTCATGTAAGAGCCGCCCTCTCCAAAGCAAAACACACAGCATCAATGGGACCAGATGGTGTCCCGGGCTGCGTCCTACACGATCTCCAAGAAGAACTAAACCCAAACATAAAACTACTGTTCAATCTCAGCCTTACTACAGGATATGTACACAAAGAGTGGCGTACAGCAACAGTGGTCCCTCTCCACAAAGGTGCTGCCTCAACGGATCCTGGAAACAATTGTCCCATAAGCCTGACTATCTTGGTCTGCAAAGCTATGGAAAGGATCATCATGGACCTCATAAATAAAGATATTGAGGACCTACAAACACTGGATCCTACCCAGTTTGGCTTTAAGGGCAGATCCTGCCTCTTAAACCTGGTCGATTTCTTGGAGCCAGTCACCAAGGCCATTGACGAGGGGAAGGTGGTCCACACAGCCTACCTGGACCTCGTAAAAGCCTTCGATACAATACCCCACTCGGGCATTATAGACAAGCTCACCAACTTAAATATAAACCCCTATGTCACTAGATGGGTTGCAAACTGGCTCAAGGACAGAACCCACATGGTTAGAATTGCTGGAGCCATGTCAGACTCCAAACCAGTTACAAGTGGCGTCCCACAAGGCTCAGTCCTGGGACCTCTCTTGTTCGGTATATATTTCTCGGAGGTACAGGCCAACACGGAAGGACTGCGGCTGACCAAGTTCGCAGATGACTGCAGACTGGGCGCCATAATCAACTCTCCAGCCAACACAAGCATCCTCCAAAAGGGCCTCATAGAAACAGACAACTGGTGCCAGAGCCATGGCCTCAAGCTAAACGCCAAAAGTGTATAGTCATCCCCTTTGGCAAAACAAAGTGCTCACAAATTACCACATAGGTGGTAATCCATTAAGTACAGAAGAAGTAATTAGGGACCTGGGGACCCAAGTTGATAGCAATCTCTCATTTGACAACCACGTGGCCAAAGTGGTTAGAAAAACATTTTATATAGCCCACCTAATCACGAAGGGATTCACATCTAGATCAGGGGAGGTCATCGTGCCTCTTTACTCATCCCACATCAGGTCCATAATTGAGTACAATGCCCCTTTTGGGATGTACCTTACCAGACACCTGCAGCAACTGGAAAGACCCCAAAAGTACCTCACCAAGAGGATCAAAGAGCTCAAACAGATGCCTTATGCTGCCCGGTTAAAGAAACTCCAGCTCTACTCAGTGGCATACCGCCTGTTCAGTGGCGATCTGTGCCTGACGTATAAAGCAATGTCCAACCTGAATTAATGGACATGCTGCACCTCAGAAAATCCAAATCCCATCGAGCTACGCACTTGAGACTTGAACCTCAGCACTGAAATAAATAGGACATGCTGGAGGCACAGATTCATAACCCAGAGGCTCCCTTCACTCTGGAATGAAATCCCAGTCCGGGTTAGGCAGAGTCCCTCATTGACTCTCTTCAAGAGGAATCTTGATGAGTGGATGGGAGATCGTAGGTTTACCCCAGGTATCACTTCTGTGTCACTGTTAGACAGAGGCACAGTATACTAACCTCGAAAAAGGGCATAGCAAAATTAATTTAAAATGGGTGGCGAAAGCCAAACAGACTCTGGCTAGGCTTATAAATGCCGTAGGGCAGATAGCCTAGTATGAACCTATGAACCTATGTTGTTAACAGTACAGTGTAATGATATCATTGTGGGTATATCCCAGCATGCCTGATGCATTAACAGTGTGATTGTCATTGCAGTTTTTTATACACCACTAACAATTACAAAAGTGTAATGTCTGCACATCTTTGCATTCTGGTGGTAAGGCTGAAAACACAAACCCACCGACATAGGTATCACAGGGGATAAGAAAATGGAAGTAATGATACTCAATGCCAGACATGTAAACCGCAAGATGCATGCAGTCCAAATTCTACTCAGCATGGAGAATGTTGATATCTGTGCAGTAATAGAAAACAGGTTCAAGGCTCCCAAGACCACCCTAGCACTACCAGGTTACACCTCATACCATGCTTGACAGCCCCAAAACACAGAACTAACTATGAAAGGAGGGCGAGTCTCAATAAATGTCAAGGATACCCACACCCCCATGTTGTTGCCACAGCATGAAGCATCACAGACTATCCATGTGCAACTAACAGTGGGTTAAACTGACTTCCAGTTCATAGCCTGCTACAGACCGCCCTCCTAAACACAGGTAACCCACTTGGCCTACTTAAGAACAAATGAATATATGAAGGTGTCTCCAAACAACATTATATTGGGCAGCTGCATCTACCCACACATAGACTGGGAGCATTACTGTAGCTCCAACACCCTAGGCGAAAGGTTCCTAGAATCCATACAAATGCTATGGAACAACTTGTTACCACTCCCACAAGAGGGGAAACATACCTGATCATCACCAACATGTGGACTCTATGCTCCAGACCAGAAGTGTATCCTTCACTGGTAAGATGACACCATAGAGTAATCTCACTATATTCACATACCAACCCCAGCCCCTACACAGAAAACCACAGTGAAAAAGTTGGGTAATGCAAATTCCATGTATTCACATGAGGCAGGCTTCACACATAGAGATATGTACCTGTGACCTTAAATAGTTCCTATGTGGCACACACATACCTAATGTGTGCATTGAAATTACTGCTATAATATATGTCATACAATAATAAAAGTAACACCCACCACACATTGACAAACTGTGTGACAAAAACACACATGGCATTTGTAGGATTCAAACCCCTACCTAACTATGTTATGACACTTGAGAGAGACGCATTACTGGGAGGTTTCCCTTCTCCTGCTATACTTATAGGGTGCTGACATCATCAGTCTTTCGAAAGAGGAATGTACATCATGTAGTGTGTTCTTCCAGTTGCCAAAAGGGCCATTTCTTTCCAAGAAAATTGCACACACCCTAACCCCCCCCCCCCAAACACACACACACACACACACACACACACTGAGCAGTTGCAGGATTCAAACCCCTACCTAACTATGTTATGACACTTGAGAGAGATGCATTAGCAGAGCGTGCTATTCACATTACTGGGAGGTTTCCCTTCTCCTGCTATACTTATAGGGTGCTGACATCATCAATCTTTCGAAAGAGGAATTTACATCATGTAGTGTGTTCTTCCATTTGCCAAAAAGGCCATTTCTTTCCAAGGAAATTGCACACACCCTGTTAATATCTGACCATAACCAACTTTCCCTGGACATTCATATCCCATCCCCAGGCAAGGAAATCACTGCAAACAAAGTATTTATCAAAAGCAGACTTGGAATGGGGTGGAATACTTCAAAGGACCCAATGCTGGAGGATTATACAGGCCAATCTGCAGAATCATTGACAAATGCATTAGGTTCATAGGTTCATAGATTAGTACTAAGCTAACTGCTCTTGCGAGCCATTTTAAGCCTAGCCAATTATCCCTTGTGAGACTCAAACCCTGCACCTTGTGTTTGTAAGGCAAACAGCTTAACCATTAGGCCACCCTCCCAACCCCTACCAATTCGATGAGCATCTGGAAGGTTTGCATTGATCATGCTATCCCAAATAAAACCAAGACTCCTCCACAACAGGAGACCTGTCTGGTTTACACCAGCCATATATAAGCTGTACAACAGAAGGAGGGAGCTCATACATTACAGAGCAACATCCCACAGAGGGAGGACATCTCTGAACAGTATTGGCAGGACACTTCAATCCCTCACAATCATCACTTGCAAGTGTTGACAGTGAAATTGTCCAGACACTGCAGATAAGGCTCCCCTAAATCTGGAATTGAATCCCATTAATGTTATAACTACTCGCCAACCCTCTTCCAGCAAACTTCAGCCACATGGATGTGACATTGCAAATGCAACCCCTGGGATCTCCACTGTGTCCCTGATTGATGGAGGCACAGCACACTAGCCTTAAACGGTGCCTTCCGTGACCTACTTTACAGAGGCACAGTAGCCTACTCTACTGGGGAGGCAGACACCAAATACACTCTGGCTAAGCTTATGTATTCCCTAGGGCAAACAGCCTAGTATTGACCTCTACACCCATATGTTTAAGTTTCAGATGCACAATATTTGTTGCTGATAAACTGTTTGCAGGTCTTTATTGCCATAGCTTTCCCTGTTTCTATGAACAACTTGTGTATCTGTGGAAGATGTTTGAATATGAGAGGGATCCACTATATTACTTATGTCTCTGCTGTCATTTAACTGTGTGCACTGGGCAGATTGCTGTATTGTGGGAGTTTCCTGGCTTAACACATACAAATGCCAGATATGTGTGGCCAACTGCTATACTGAGACATGGCCTAAGTGTGTGAGCATGCCCAGTTCAGGCTTTCCATGGCTTGTTGTCTGACATATGTCTCATTTATCAAAGTGTGCGCGCATGCCCAGTGTGAGCTTTCCATATGTTGAGATCTGAGGTCCACCATATTTGTGGTTGTGTGTGAACTTAAACAATATTTCACATTTATAGTTGTGTGTTGGAAGTCATGTTGTGTTCTTACTGCCCAACTGCTTTGTGTCTGAACCCAACAGGGATTATGCTGTGCCTGCAGGGTTTCCATGGGATAGTTTGCATACAGTTATCAACATTCTTTCATACTGACCAAACACTGTAATATCGTATAGTGTACTGGTTCAGTACTGTCACTGTGGTGGACAGTATCCTGCTTTAAATATTCATACTGAGCACACCAGACTGGTTAAGGGCCAGTTGTGCAAATATGACCATGCTGCATTTTGTTCAGCTATGGACTACTTAAACCAGGCTTGTCCAACATTAGTAGTGTATTCCGCAACTTGGGTGGACATTGACAAACACTAGCTATGTGCCCTAGGTCATTTCTAATGCTAGTCAGTGTGTTTGTCCTTCAACACACATTTTAACTGGAGTTTGCCATGACATTTTTCAAGGTTAGTATACTGTGCCTCTGTCTATCCGTGACATAAGATACCCAGGGTAAACCTACCATCTCCCATCCACTCATCAAGATTCCTCTTGAAGAGAGTCAATGAGGGACTCTCTGGCTAACCTGGGAGTTTACTCAAGAGTGGAGGGAGCTTCTGGGTTATGGATCAATCACTACAGCATGTCCTATTTATGTCAGTGCTGAGGTTCAAGTCTCTCATGTGCATAGCTCACTGGCATTCAGATTTTACAAGGTGCAGCATGTGCATTGATTCCAGCTTGGACATGGCTTTATAAATCAGGCACAGATCGCCTCTGGGCAGGCAGTATGGCACTGTGTGGAGCTGCAGTTTTGTTTAATCAGGCAACACATGGCATCTGTTAGAGCCCTTTGATACTCCTGGTGAGGTACTTTTGGGGGTCTTTCCAGTTGCTGGAGGTGTCTGCTAAGGTACATCCCATAAGGGCCATTGTACTCAATTGTGAGGTTGATGAAGGATGACTGAAGAGGCATGGTGACCTCCCCTGATCTAGATGTGAATACCTTCATGATTAGGTGGGTATATGATATGTTTCTCTAACCATTACGGCCACATGGTTTTCAAATGCAAGATTTTTATCAACTTGTGTCCCCAGGTCTCTTATTACTTCGAAAGTACTTAACGGGTTAACACCTATGTGGTAATTGGTGGGCACTTACTGTTTTTCCAAAGGGGATGACTATACACTTTTCTGCATTTAGCTTGATGACATAGCTCTGGCACCAGTTGTCTGTTTCTATGAGGCCGTTTTGTAGGATGCTTGTGTCAGCTGGAGGGTCAGATATGGTGCCCAGTTTGTAGTCATCTGCAAACTTGTTCAGACACAGTCCTTCCATGTTGGCCTGTACCTCTGGGAAATATATACCAAACAAGGGAGGTCCCAGGACTGAGCCTTGTGGGATGTCAGTTGTAGCTGGTTTGTAGTCTGACACGGCTGCAGCATTTCTGACCATGTCAGTTCTGTCCTTGAGCTGGTTTGCAACCCATCTACTTGAATAGGGGTTTATATTTAAGCTGGTGAGCTTATCTATAATGAACAAGTGGGGTATTGTATGGAAGGCTTTTGCAAGGTCCAGATAGGCTGTGTGGACCACATTCCCCTCATCAATGGCCTTGGTGACTGTTTCAAATGAGTAAAACATGTTTAAGGGGCAGGATCTGCCCTTAAGAAAGCCACACTGGGTAGGGTCCAGTGTCTGTAGGTCCCCAATATCTTTATTTCTGAGGTCCATGATGATCCTTTCCATAGCTTTGCAGACCAAGCTAGTCAGGATTCTGGGGTGATAGTTTGCAGTATCCATTCAGGCACCACCTTTGTGGAGAGGGACCACTGTTGCTGTACACTGCTCTTTGGGTACATATCCTGTAGTACGGCTGAGATTGAGCAGTAGTTTTATTTGGTGTTCCATTCTTCTTGGAGTTCATGTTGGACGCAGCCCAGGACACCATCTGGTACCATTGATGCTGTGTGTTTTGCTTTGGAGACGCTGGCTTTTACCTCAGCATCTGCAATGTCAGGGGGCCAGCACTCTGCTGGGATAGATAGCTGGCATTTTGGTGTGGGGGGGGGGATTTTGCACTGAACCTGTCAGGTTGGATGTTGGCAATGTGTGTGGGTTTGGTGTATTGTTTGTAATTTTGGAGTAATTCTGAGCATATCTGTGAATTTCCACCAAGGTTCCTACCATCAGTTAAGAAAGCCTTGTGATTATCCTTAGTGTCCTGTACAATTTGTATCTTCATAGGTTCATACTAGGCTATCTGCCCTACGGCATTTATAAGCCTAGCCAGAGTGTGTGTGTGTGGCTTTCGCCACCCCTTGGAATGTGAATATTATGCCCATTTAGGGTTTAGTTTACTGTGCCTCTGTCTAGTAGTGACACAGAGATGACCCCCAGTGTAAACCTACGATCTCCCATCCACTCGTCAAGATTTCTCTTGAAGAGAGTCAGTAAGGGCCTCTAACATGGACTGGGATTCTGTTCCAGAGTGTAGGGAGCCTCTGGGTTATGAATCTGTCCCTCCAGCACATCCTATTTATTTCTGTGTTGAGGTTCAAATCTCTCGCTCTCGTGGCTCTGATGGATTTGGATTTTCTGAGGTGGAGCATGTCCATTAATTCCGGATTGGACATGGCCTTGTACGTTAGGCATAGATCGCCTCTGAGTAGGCGGTATGTGACTGAATAGAGCTGGAGTTTCTTCAGCCGGGCAGCATATGACAAATGTTTGAGACTCTTTATCCTCTTGGTGAGGTAATTTTGGGGTCTAACTGCTGCAGGTGTCGGATAAGGTACATCACAAATGGGGCATTGTACTCAATTATGGGCCTGATAAGAGAAGAGTATAGGGGCACAATGACCTCTCTTGATCTAGATGTGAATGCTTTCATGATAAGTTGGCCAATACAGAAGGTCTTCCTAGCCACCTTGGCAATGTGAGTGTCAAATGAGAGGTTACTGTCACCTTGTGTCCCTAGGTCCCAGATTACATCTTCCGTACTTAATGGATTACCACCTATGTGGTAATTTGTGGGTACCTTGTTTTTCCCAAAGGGTATGACTATACATTTTTTGCCGTTCAGTTTAAGGCCATGGCTCTGGCACCAGTTATCCGTTTCTATGAGGCCTTTCTGAAGGATGCTTGGTCCGCTGGAGTATCAATTATGGTGCCCAGTTTGCAGTCTTCTGCAAACTTTTTCTGCAACAATCCTCCTATGTTTGCTTGCACCTCAGAAAAATAAATGCCGAACAAGAGGGGTCCCAGGACAGAGCCCTGTGGGACACCGCTTGTGACTGGCTTGGAGTCTGACATGGCTCCAGCAATTCTGACCTTGTGGGTTCTGTCCTTAAGCCAGTTTGCAACCCATCTTATGACATATGGGTTTACATTTGAGCTGGTGAGCTTGTCTATGATGCCCGAGTGGGGTATTGTGTTGAAAGCTTTTGCAAGGTCAAGGTAGGCAGTGTCAACTGCCGTACCCTCATCAATGGCCTTAGTGACTGTTTCAAAAAAGTCGACCAGGTTCTAAAGGCAGGATCTGCCCTTGACAAAGCCAAATTGGGTAGGATCCAGTGTCTGTAGGTCCCCAATGTCTTTGTTTAGGTGTTCCATAATGATCCTCTCCATAGCTTTGCAGACCAGGCTCGTCAAACTTATGGGGCGTTAATTTCCAGGGTGTGTAGAAGCACCACCTTTGTGGAGTGGGACCACTGTTGCTGTACACCATTCTTTGGGTACGTATCCTGTAGTAAGGCTGAGATTAAACAGCAGCCTTATGTGCGGGTTTAGTTCCTCTTGGAGTTCATGTAGCATGCAACTCATCTGGTCCCATTAATGCTGTGTTTTTAGCTTTGGAGAGGGTGGCTCTCACCTGGGCATCTGAGATGTTAGGGAGGCTACAATCTGCTGGGATAGATATTTCTCCTTTTGGGGGGGGGGGGGGGGAATTTGCACTGAACCCGTCTGCCAGAATGTTGGCAATGTATGTGGGTTCAGTGTATTTTGTGTCGTCTTGGACTAACTCTGAGCATATCTGGGAGTTTCCACCCAGGTTTCTAACATAAGTAAAGAAGGCCTTGTGATTGTCTTTTGTGTCCTTTGCGATTTTTCTGTCAAAGTTGGCCTTGGATGATTTTATGAGTGATCATGTTTTTTTACTAGTACTGATAGAGATGCCTTCCCTTTTAGGGATTTTGCTCTGTCATGTAGTAGCTTCCTCCTCCTGTTGTAAAGTTTGTTAATGGCTGGGGTCCACCAGACAGGACGCCTGCCTTTGGGGGAATGGGTCTTGGTTTTATTTGGGATTGCATGATCCATGCATTCTTGAAGGTGTCTGTAGAAAGTGTTTATAAAGGATTCAGCAGTTTGGTCTGTGGTTTCCAGTGGCCCAGGGGCCTTGAAGGATACCACTTCAGTCTTAAGAAGTGTGAAGTCAGCTTTTGAGAAATTCTTCACTGTGGTCTTTTGTGCAGGGGGTGGGGACAGGATGTGGATTTCCAGTGAGATTAATTTATGGTCTGATCTCAGCAATGACGGGTATACTTCTGGTGTGGAGCATAGTGTCCCCATGTTTGTGATGATCAGGTCTAGTATATTATCTCCTCTTGTGGGAGTGGTGACTAGTTGTTCCATTGCATTTGAGTTTATGAATTCTAGGAACCTTTGGGCTAGGGTGTTGGGGCTTGAGTAATGTTCCCAGTCTATGTTTGGGTAGTTGACATCTCCCAATATGATGGTATTTGGAGAGACATTCATACTCTCCAGTGTCTTCAGGAAGGTGGGGTTCCTGAGTTTGAGAGGGTGGTCTGTAGCATGCTACAAACTGTACGGCAGTTTTGCCTATGGTTAGTTGCACATGGATGGCCTCCGATACTTCGTGCGTTGCCAGTAACCTGGAGGTGTGGGTATCTTTGATGAATATGGCTACTCCCCCCTCCTTTTGTGGTTCGGTCCAAGTTTTGGGTCTGAAAAGCATGATATGAGGTATAACTTGGTAGTGCTGCGGTGCTCTCAGGAGCCTTGAACCATGTTTCTGTCACTGCACAGACATCGATGTTCTCCATACTGAGGTGGGTTTCGAGAGCATGCATTTTGAGGTTTAGACTTCTGGTGTTGAGCAGCATTACCCTTAGTTTTTTTCCACTTGTGTTTTCTAGGGAGGTGGGTTTGTCTTTTGAGCCCTGCCTAAAAAAGGCACTATGGAGGTGGCAAGAGCCTTGGCCAATATCCGGAAGCCCATGGGTGACAGGTGCAAGCCATCCCTTGTGAAGCTGGGTGGCTCGTCAAGCATGTCATCCCGAGCAGACAGACATTGGATCCCCTTAGAATGACACCAGTAATTGAGCCAATTGTTAAAGCTGATCATTCTGTGTTTGTACTGTGGCATCATTCTTGGTGAGGGTAAGATGCTGCTCAGGGTCAGGGTCATACCAGCCTGGGCTACATAATCACAGAGCTCCTCTGTCTCTTTTCATGTAGTCCAGGGAGGTGCGTCTCAGGTCATTCACACCAGCATGGACAATGACCGAGTCATATTTGTACTTGCTTTGGAGTGTGAGTGCTTGTGTTATGTGATGGATTCTAGCACCCAACAGGCAGCTTACTGTAACCTTTTCCTTGTTCAGTCTGGTGAGCGGGACATCAGTGTGTCTGACTATGGAGTCACCTATTACAAGTGTATCAGGCATGTTGTTTGGCCTTAACGGCTGTGACTGCTTGGCACACTGACTTTGTAAACTATGTGTTGCATGTGCTATGTTTTGAGGTAGTGGTTGCTTGGGTGTCTGCTTTGGAGGCCTCTGTTGTTTTGGTAGATTTTTAATTAGAGCCTCCGGGAATGTTTTTGTGTATTTATGTGTTTGGTTTGCAGTTGTGATAGGTCTGTGTGAGACTGGGTTTGTGGTGTGTGTGGTTATCTTCTCCTCCTGGCTGTTTTTGCCAGTACTGAGTTCAGAGAGCTCAGCCTCCAGTTTGGCTAAATAGTTGCATCTCTCACATATATTTGTACTTGTTGGGGGGAGGAGGGGGTTGTCTGTGTACATGAGGGAGGTGTAACATTGCCTCAAGATTCCCAGATTCAACATGTTGTAGCTGGCCTTAAAGGATTTTATGTGTGGCCATATTTTTTTGCCATAATACTGATCAGTGATTACTTCCCTTTTTGGGTTTTGCTCTATCATGTAGTAGCTTCCACCTTCTCTTGCATGGTTTGGTAATGGCTGGGGTCCACCAGGCCAGGTGCCTGCGTGTATGGGATTGGGTCTTGGTTTTATTTGGGACTGCATAATCCATGCCTTCCTAAATGTGTTCATAGAATGCATTTATAAAGGGTTCTGAGGTCTGGCCCATATTTTCCACAGGCACAAGGCCTTTAATGGATTCCACCTCAGTTTGGAGGAGTGCAACATTTGCTTTACACATGTTTTTCACTGTGGTTTTCTGCCCAGGGACTGGGGTCAGGATGTGAATATCCAGTGGGATTACTCTATGGTCTGATCTTACCAGTGAGGGATACACTTCTCATCTTGGGCATAGAGTACCCATGTTGCTGATTATCACATCCAGTATGCTTACCCCTCTTATGATAGTGGTAAGTTGTTCCATAGCATTTTGGTTTATGAATTCTAGCAACCTTTGGCCTAGGGTGTTGGAGCTAGTTGTTTGGAGAGACCTTGATATTTTCATGTGTTCTGAAGTAGGCCAAGTGCGGTTCCTGGAGTTAGGAGGGTGGTCTGTAGCAGGCTACTAACTGGGGGGAAGTTTTAGCCACTGTTACTTGCCCGTGGATAGTCCATGCTGCTTCTTGCTGTGGCACCAACCTGGGGGTGTGGTTATCCTTGACAATTATTGATAGTCACCCTCCTTTTGTAGTTTGTTCCATGTTTTGGGGCTGTAACCTGGTAGTGTTAGGTTGCTCTTGTGAGCCTTGACCCAGGTTTCTGTTACAGAACAGATATCAACATTCTCCATGCGGAGGAGAGTTTGGACTACATGCATCTTGCAGTTTAGACTTCTGGCATTGGGTAGCATTACTTCATAGGTATCACAAGGGATAAGAACCTAGGAGGTGGGTTTGTGTTTTGAGCCTTACCTATTCAAGGCACGGTGGGGGTGACAACAGCCTTTGCCAGTATCCAAAAGGCCAGGGGTGATAGGTGCAAGCTATCCGTAGCAGGGGGAGCATTGTGTCTTACTCAGCTAGTCATCCCCAGGCTGACAGGCATTGGATCCCCTTTGACTAAAAGCAATACTAAGCCAATTATTGTAATTGATCATCTTGTCTTCATATTGTGACATCATGCTTGGTGAGGGTAGGATGTTAGTCAGGGTCATCAAGTTTGCATATACTACATGGTGTTACATTGCTTAACATATGGCAATCATGCCTCAGGTGGTGCTGCAGGGCTGTCTATGTTGGATGCACATACTACACTCCCTGTACATGTTTGAAAGCAGGTTGTGTCAACTTAGGCATCCCTTTTACTATATGTGTGAGTCAGAGAGAGGTATCATTTCCAGGGTTCCTACTGAGCCAGTGTATGTGCTATGCGTTGCCTCTTTGCCAAGGCCAAGGCATACTGGGCACGCCTCCTTCTGCCTACTGGGGCAGGCTCAGGTTGTTCCTCCTCAGAGTCACGCTCTGCCTGTGATGGCCTTGGCAATGGTGGGGGGCTGTTTGGCCCAGCCCTATGCTGGTCCTGCTGCAGCTGTTTTCGCAGAATCATATTATGTAGCATAGCACATACCATGACAATTTGGGTACATGTAGTTGGCGAGTACTGCAAGGCTCCACCAGATGTGTCCAGGCACCGGACCCGTGACTTGAGCAACCCAAACACACGCTCGATTACATTTCGTGTTTGTGCATGTGCCTCATTATGGCGTTCTTGTTCAGGTATGTGTGTGTGCATTTCTGATGGGTGTCATCAGCCACGGCTCCAGCGCGTAGCCAGCATCCCCCACTAAGTGAACATGTGGGATGTCCCCACTGGCAAATGTCTGGTACAGCTGCGTCAAATGCCAGATATTGGAATCATGGTAGCTTCCAGGGCAGCCAGCACACACATTCATTATTATGCCCTGGGCATCACACACGACCTGGCAGTTGATGGAGGGGAAGCCTTCGTGGTTAATGTAGGCCCTGCCCCGCTCACCAGCTGGTGCTTTGATGCGTATATGCGTGCAGTCTATTGCACCCGCTACCTCAGGGTATTCCGCTATTTGCTGGAAGAGAGGCATATTGCTGGCCAATACCTCACGGGAATTGGGGAAATATACATGATCACCGACATGTGCTGACATGGCATCCAGGAACTGGAGCAGTACCCTGGATGCTGATGCCTGTGATATCCCCGTCATATCACCAGTTGGTCTCTGGAAGGTACCAGTTGCTAGTATTCTTAGGCCAACACATACCTTGGTTTCCACTGGGATGGGTTCCCCTCTGTTGGTTCTCTGTGTGAGGTGTGGCCTGCACAGCTCAACAATTTGCTGTAGGAGGTCTCTGTCCACTCTATAGCGCTCCACTATCTCCAGCTCATGTAACCCCTGGTAGGTGACCCTGGGCCTGTACACTCTTCTCCGTCTCCTCACTGTGGGTTGTCCAGCAGCATTTGCATAGTCACCACCCTCAGCATGTTGCATATGTCTCCTTATAACAGCTATGGCAGCCCCTAGCATTTTTGGTCTGAGTGAAGCTTTTTCAGTTTTCACTTCTAATAGCTTACTCCTCTGTTGCAGTGTCTCGAGAGAGAAACATACTGCACTGTTGTTTGCAGAGTTCTAAGTGCTGGGCTGGGCTAGTGTTCTGCCTGTGTAATTGCCTGCTTCTGATTGTTTTCACCTGCTAGCTCTGCCAGTATTCCCTGCTAGCTTCCTACTATTTCTTCTACTTCCTTTTTCCTTTCTGTTTCCTCAGGGCGGAGCGACGAGCATACAAGCGCAAACACACTCACAGCTGCTAACACGCGCGCACACATGCTTAGACGGACTAGAATCTGCTTATTCAGGTTAAACCGCATGAACACCAGCGCAAACAAGCTTACAGGTCTTTAAACAGGCTCCTACATGCTTACTCCAGCTTAAACGCGCACTCTCCCAGCAAGAAACTTGGGTGTTATCCATAGTGTACACCTTCCATTTCTAGGCTTTCCCATGCCTACTTGTTGACACTCCTCTTTCCATGATGTGTCACTGACATCTTTCACATGCCACTGTGCTCCAATGAGCTTCATTTCTTTCATACATACCCCCCTGTGATGTCACCCATCTCCTACTCTGTTACTCCCCCTTATCCTACTCCTACACTCCAGGAAATGTGCTCATTTGCTATGTTTCAGTGTGATTCACTATCCTACCACTCATTTACATAGGATTGTCTACTAATGCTTAAGTTACATGTCTTACACTCAGCTTCCCCCTTTAGCAACCCCTAATCGGTGGCCATGTTGTTTTCAGCCTGCTATTCCCTTACATTGTAAATTCATGCTTTGCATAAAACCCATTTATCTTTTTTTTTTTTTCTGTTTTTTATAGCGCAGCCAGTTTGAGCGGCGCTGCGCTGTTTAAACACTTTTATTTCATTTTTGCATCGGGGTACGTTGCCAGTGGCCACATATTTGGCCATTGGCATGCTGCCTGGAACATATGCAACCTTTATTTGGAGCTGACAAGGCACCATTGTGTTATTTGCAGAACGGTACTCAGTTGTCAACGGAGTACATTTCTGCAGATAACACGGCTCTTACACGGGCATGTTTCTGCTTCCTGGATCGCTAAATTACCTCATTTGCATGCCTTTCGGCTGCAAGTGAGGTAATTAGCATATCCACGCCCTGTCCGTGTAAGAGGTGTTTTAGGTGCTCTCTTACACGCAAATACAGGCTGTTCCTGGATCGGTATGGCTGCATGGAGTCTTACACTACTCAGACTCCGTGCAAGCCATCGTGAATCCTGCCCCATATTTTGTGAAAAAGGTAGCAGGACACACTCATTTCTTTGTCTTTGCAGGTGGATATGGTAACACACAGCAGCAGTTTTACAATTAGGAACCAATTCACTTAAAATTAACACTACAAGCAGAAATGCAGGACCTCAAAAGATTTTAGTTTGGTCAGACCAATCTTTGCCTGCTAAAAAAGGGTATTATTTAATGCACATTGGAAAATATTTAGTTTTTGTGTAGTTTATTTGCAATGAGTTAACACCTTATGAAAACTAACATGGCTCTACTTCATAGTCATTCAAAAATGTTTTAAAGTTCTTGTTCCCACTCCCCAACTTGAATCAAGCTGAGTTTTCTAGTTCTTCTCCACACATAGGTACATCTTTGTAAGTGTCATAAATGCAGTTCTGCTAATTCTCCAAGTACATCTACAGATATTTCCCTATCAGATTGTTTCCAATAAATTTCTGTCCGATATCCTCCAACAGTTCCTGATTTGTGCATGACAATAGAAGGAAGCTCTGTGGCTACCATCTCTCACAATGAGTCTCTTTATCTTTTACATTAGCTACTGTCTCTTCAGTAGACCTCCCTACAGTAACTTTTTTCTACATAGCCCTTCCTTTTCATAGGAGTAGTTTGTGTAGTGGTCTCATTCGGGAAAAATGCATGGGTTCTTCCCCATCCACACCACCCCATACTGGTCACTAGGGGCCACAGTACGACGCACATACACATATGTATGCGTTTATGTACTCACTATAGTCTATGTATTTGTGTATGTATACTGAAAATTATAAAAACATGGCAGCATGCTGTTATGCTTGCCCATTTTCAATGCCAAGATTTGTGCTTTACGTAACAGAATATATGTTAGGAATGGCAACAGCATGTGCTGAAGTCTCTGTCAGAGCCAGTGCTCACAATTGGTGCTTCACAGCTGTCTGCACCATTGGAAAAGGTGCAGGCAGTGTTTACCACTACCTGATAGAAGAGATAGTGGACAGATAGTGGGCCATTTGGGAGTGAAAAAGGGATATTGAAAGGAAACTAAGCAAACTGAGTCATCAACATGTGGAATCCAGGAGTGTGTAAGGTAGGTTTATTTCTGTGGACACAAAAATGTATGTAATATTAAAATTATTAGCTATAGGGACCTTTTAGTGCCCTGTAAGGATCATATTAGGGCAGTCTCATGCTTTATCAATCTGGTAGCAAGCCACATGTAATATTATTGTTGTATATAATGTGCAGCAGAGAATTCTGGATTTGAATTAGATGGTTGATGACCCTAATATGCAACCCTTTAACAAGATTTGGAACTCCTTAAAATGGGAAGTGTTGGAACATCCCTCCTTATTTTGAAGTGATAATCTAGAATGAGTTGTATTGTATCTATGTTGAATACTTTATCCTTGTACACGGTATCTGTTCTTTTTCCTTCTGCATTCATACTTGTGTTTACCATTGCTGCAGATGTATTACTTAATATAACTGTTCATTCGCCATAAGCCATAAACTGATGAGAATTAAACCATTATAGAGGTAATTTTATCACTAATTAGATGGTTATGTCTCTATTACTTTAACAAATGATAACATAGTTCCTTCATTTTATTTCTTTTCAAAAATTTGCAGTCCAGTTTTTTTTTTTTTTTGTTTCCTGTACTGGAAGAAATTGGGTTCATCTGCTCTATTTCTGAACAGCATTAAACAATATGTAATGCAGTCTTTTTTTTACTACATACTTCAGCATTCTGAGATCTGGAATTGTTGAGCAAATATAGGTGACCAGTTTTGCCATTTGCCCTAATAGCTAACTCTATAGTACTGGAGTAAATCTTAATTGGATGCGCTTTGACTGATGACTACTGCAGGCAGCACTCTCATTCATTTACTTTAGTGACAGCATTTTAATAAAAGACATCTCAGTATTTTAATAGATTTGCTGGTGTGCATTATGCTGTTGCTAAGTTCCTAGGTCAGCCTGAGATGTGTTCCTGTACGTCTTCTCAGTTGCTCTAATGACATTGTTACAGTTCCCTTGTCCTACCTGCTTCAGAAACTGAATGTGGTGTTGGCAAACAGTCTTTTATTCCCTGTAACAACCTGTGCATTATGTCATGTTTAAACTGCAGATAAATTGATTTAAACCAATGTTTGCTAATTTCTTTTTCAAATTGTGACTTCTGGCACCCATCTACCTCCTTTGTCTAAGTAGTAAAGTACTGTAAATTGCCTATGTCCAGGAATTTAAAATCATTCACTATTATTTCTGTGCAGTGCTGCAAATTGTTTCTGAGATTTCTAACATAGTTAAAGAAGGTTTTCTTGTTACCTTTCACCTAGTTGGTTATTTTTTTACCTCATATCTGGCTTTCATTGATTTGATCAGGGTAACAAGCTCCCTATTAAGTTTAGCAAGAGTGTCCTTAGCATCTTGAGAGTTAAATTTATTTTTGCAGGCAATATGTTTTCTTTTATTACAGAGACAGTTTATATTTGGGTTTGACTAAATGGAATTATTCTTAAATGTGGCTTTCTATTTACTTCAGAAGGGGGTAGATGTGTCTATGCAGCTATTTACATGTGCATAGGATTTGACAGTAAAGGATTCTACATAATTCAGGCCATTGCTTAGTTTTAGTAGATTAACTTTAGCATAATCTCCGAAAACAAAGGTATTGGAAGATGCTTTTGGCTTCAGTCTTCTAATGAATGTGACTGATTTGTGGTCCAGTTTAACTATGGAGAAAGTGACAGTTGGTGGACACCAAAGTTGTCCCATATTATTAAGGACCAAGTCCAGGATTTTATCACTCCTGTTTGGGTAGAGACTAACTGATCCAAATATCCTGTACTGAAGAAATCCAGAACTGTATGGGAATACATACAAAAGGATATACAAGTTTCCCAGTTAATGGAGGAGTACTTGATTGAAGTCTCCTAGAAAAATGGTGTTGGCTTAATGCATAGGGACACCATATTAGTTAGGTAGGAGATGTGGACTGATGTGGTACATTGAGGGGACCTATAGTTAGGTATGACAGAGTAAGGAATTTTGTTAAAGCCAAGTTGGATGTAGAGGAGTTCCATGTCATTATCTCACCTAGCAAGTCTGGAGATGAACTGTTCTTTAAGAATATGTAGATACCATCACCCTTTCATCTAAGGTGGTAGGCCTGAACTTGTGGGTACACCCTGTTAGACAGAGGCACAGTATACTAACCTCGAAAAAGGGCATAGCAAAATTAATTTAAAATGGGTGGCGAAAGCCAAACACACTCTGGCTAGGCTTATAAATGCCATAGGGCAGATAGCCTAGTATGAACCTATGTTGTTAACAGTACAGTGTAATGATATCATTGTGGGTATATCCCAGCATGCCTGATGCATTAACAGTGTGATTGTCATTGTAGTTTTTTATACACCACTAACAATTACAAAAGTGTAATGTCTGCACATCTTTGCATTCTGGTGGTAAGGCTGAAAACACAAACCCACCGACATAGGTATCACAGGGGATAAGAAAATGGAAGTAATGATACTCAATGCCAGACATGTAAACCGCAAGATGCATGCAGTCCAAACTCTACTCAGCATGGAGAATGTTGATATCTGTGCAGTAATAGAAAACAGGTTCAAGGCTCCCAAGAGCACTCTAGCACTACCAGGTTACACCTCATACCATGCTTGACAGCCCCAAAACACGGAACTAACTATGAAAGGAGGGTGAGTCTCAATAAATGTCAAGGATACCCACACCCCCAGGTTGTTGCCACAGCATGAAGCATCACAGACTATCCACGTGCAACTAACAGTGGGTTAAACTGACTTCCAGTTCATAGCCTGCTACAGACCACCCTCCTAAACACAGGTAACCCACTTGGCCTACTTAAGAACAAATGAATATATGAAGGTGTCTCCAAACAACATTATATTGGGTAGCTGCATCTACCCACACATAGACTGGGAGCATTACTGTAGCTCGAACACCCTAGGCGAAAGGTTCCTAGAATCCATACACTCAAATGCTATGGAACAACTTGTTACCACTCCCACAAGAGGGGAAAACATACTGCACCTGATCATCACCAACATGTGGACTCTATGCTCCAGACCAGAAGTGTATCCTTCACTGGTAAGATGACACCATATAGAGTAATCTCACTATATTCACATACCAACCCCAGCCCCTGCACAGAAAACCACAGTGAAAAAAGTTGTGTAATGCAAATTCCATGTATTCATATGAGGCAGGCTTCACACATAGGAACTATTTAAGGTCACAGGTACATATCTCTATGTGGCACACACATACCTAATGTGTGCATTGAAATTACTGCTATAATATATGTCATACAATAATAAAAGTAACACCCACCACACATTGACAAACTGTGTGACAAAAACACACATGGCATTTGTAGGATTCAAACCCCTACCTAACTATGTTATGACACTTGAGAGAGACGCATTACTGGGAGGTTTTCCTTCTCCTGCTATACTTATAGGGTGCTGACATCATCAGTCTTTCGAAAGAGGAATGTACATCATGTAGTGTGTTCTTCCAGTTGTCAAAAGGGCCATTTCTTTCCAAGAAAATTGCACACACCCTAACCCCCCCCCAAACACACACACTGAGCAGTTGCAGGATTCAAACCCCTACCTAACTATGTTATGACACTTGAGAGAGACGCATTACTGGGAGGTTTTCCTTCTCCTGCTATACTTATAGGGTGCTGACATCATCAGTCTTTCGAAAGAGGAATGTACATCATGTAGTGTGTTCTTCCAGTTGTCAAAAGGGCCATTTCTTTCCAAGAAAATTGCACACACCCTAACCCCCCCAAACACACACACTGAGCAGTTGCAGGATTCAAACCCCTACCTAACTATGTTATGACACTTGAGAGAGATGCATTAGCAGAGCGCGCTATTCGCATTACTGGGAGGTTTCCCCTTCTCCTGCTATACTTATAGGGTGCTGACATCATCAGTCTTTCGAAAGAGGAATGTACATCATGTAGTGTGTTCTTCCAGTTGCCAAAAGGGCCATTTCTTTCCAAGAAAATTGCACACATATCTGTGGAAGATGTTTGAATATGAGAGGGATCCACTATATTACTTATGTCTCTGTTGTTATTTAACTGTGTGCACTGGGCAGATTGCTGTATTGTGGGAGTTTCCTGGCTTAACACATACAAATGCCAGATATGTGTGGCCAACTGCTATACTAAGACATGGCCTAAGTGTTTGAGCATGCTCAGTTCAGGCTTTCCATGGCTTGTTGCCTGACATATGTCTCATTTATCAAAGTGTGCGCGCATGCCCAGTGTGAGCTTTCCATATGTTGAGATCTGAGGTCCACCATATTTGTGGTTGTGTGTGAACTTCAACAATATTTCGCATTTATAGTTGTGTGTTGGAAGTCATGTTGTGTTCTTACTGCCCAACTGCTTTGTGTCTGAACACAACAGGGATTATGCTGTGCCTGCAGGGTTTCCATGGGATAGTTTGCATACAGTTATCAACATTCTTTCATACTGACCAAACACTGTAATATCGTATAGTGTGCTGGTTCAGTACTGTCACTGTGGTGGACAGTATCCTGGGTTTCAGTCTTATCACTGCTTTAAATATTCATACTGAGCACACCAGACTGGTTAAGGGCCAGTTGTGCAAATATGACCATGTTGCATTTTGTTCAGCTATGGACTACTTAAACCAGGCTTGTCCAACATTAGTAGTGTATTCCGCAACTTGGGTGGACATTGACAAACACTAGCTATGTGCCCTAGGTCATTTCTAATGCTAGTCAGTGTGTTTGTCCTTCAACACACATTTGTAACTGGAGTTTGCCATGACATTTTTCAAGGTTAGTATACTGTGCCTCTGTCTACCCGTGACATAAAAGTGATACCCAGGGTAAACCTACCATCTCCCATCCACTCATCAAGATTCCTCTTGAAGAGAGTCAATGAGGGACTCTCTGGCTAACCTGGACTGGGAGTTTACTCAAGAGTGGAGGGAGCTTCTGGGTTATGGATCAATCACTACAGCATGTCCTATTTATGTCAGTGCTGAGGTTCAAGTCTCTCATGTGCACAGCTCACTGGCATTCAGATTTTACAAGGTGCAGCATGTGCATTGATTCCAGCTTGGACATGGCTTTATACATCAGGCACAGATCGCCTCTGGGCAGGCAGTATGGCACTGTGTGGAGCTGCAGTTTTGTTTAATCAGGCAACACATGGCATCTGTTAGAGCCCTTTGATCCTCCTGGTGAGGTACTTTTGGGGTCTTTCCAGTTGCTGGAGGTGTCTGCTAAGGTACATCCCACAAGGACCATTAAACTCAATTGTGAGGTTGATGAAGGATGACTGAAGAGGCATGGTGACCTCCCCTGATCTAGATGTGAATACCTTCATGATTAGGTGGGTATATGATAGGTTTCTCTAACCATTACGGCCACATGGTTTTCAAATGCAAGATTTCTATCAACTTGTGTCCCCAGGTCTCTTATTACTTCGAAAGTACTTAATGGGTTAACACCTATGTGGTAAGTGGTGGGCACTTACTGTTTTTCCAAAGGGGATGACTATACACTTTTCTGCATTTAGCTTGATGACATGGCTCTGGCACCAGTTGTCTGTTTCTATGAGGCCGTTTTGTAGGATGCTTGTGTCAGCTGGAGGGTCAGATATGGTGCCCAGTTTGTAGTCATCTGCAAACTTTTTCAGACACAGTCCTTCCATGTTGGCCTGTACCTCTGGGAAATATATACCAAACAAGGGAGGTCCCAGGACTGAGCCTTGTGGGATGCCTGTTGTAGCTGGTTTGTAGTCTGACATGGCTGCAGCATTTCTGACCATGTCAGTTCTGTCCTTGAGCTGGTTTGCAACCCATCTACTTGAATAGGGGTTTATATTTAAGCTGGTGAGCTTATCTATAATGAACAAGTGGGGTTTTGTATGGAAGGCTTTTGCAAGGTCCAGATAGGCTGTGTGGACCACATTCCCCTCATCAATGGCCTTGGTGACTGTTTCAAATGAGTCAAACATGTTTAAGGGGCAGGATCTGCCCTTAAAAAAGCCGCACTGGGTAGGGTCCAGTGTCTGTAGGTCCCCAATACCTTTATTTCTGAGGTCCATGATAATCCTTTCCATAGCTTTGCAGACCAAGCTAGTCAGGATTCTGGGGTGATAGTTTGCAGTATCCATTCAGGCACCACCTTTGTGGAGAGGGACCACTGTTGCTGTACACTGCTCTTTGGGTACATATCCTGTAGTAAGGCTGAGACTGAGCAGTAGTTTTATTTGGTGCTCCATTCTTCTTGGAGTTCATGTTGGACGCAGCCCAGGACACCATCTGGTACCATTGATGCTGTGTGTTTTGCTTTGGAGACGCTGGCTTTTACCTCAGCATCTGCAATGTCAGGGGGCCAGCACTCTGCTGGGATAGATATCTGGCATTTTGGTGGGGGGGGGATTTTGCACTGAACCTGTCAGGTTGGATGTTGGCAATGTGTGTGGGTTTGGTGTACTGTCTGTAATTTTGGAGTAATTCTGAGCATATCTGTGAATTTCCACCAAGGTTCCTACCATCAGTTAAGAAAGCCTTGTGATTATCCTTAGTGTCCTGTACAATTTGTATCTTCATATGTTCATACTAGGCTATCTGCCCTAGGGCATTTATAAGCCTAGCCAGAGTGTGTGTGGCTTTCGCCACCCCTTGGAATGTGAATATTATGCCCATTTAGGGTTTAGTTTACTGTGCCGCTGTCTAGTAGTGACACAGAGATGACCCCCGGTGTAAACCTACGATTTCCCATCCACTCGTCAAGATTTCTCTTGAAGAGAGTCAGTAAGGGCCTCTGCCTAACATGGACTGGGATTCTGTTCCAGAGTGTAGGGAGCCTCTGGGTTATGAATCTGTCCCTCCAGTACATCCTATTTATTTCTGTGTTGAGGTTCAAATCTATCGCTCTCGTGGCTCTGATGGATTTGGATTTTCTGAGGTGGAGCATGTCCATTAATTCCGGATTGGACATGGCCTTGTACGTTAGGCATAGATCGCCTCTGAGTAGGCGGTATGCGACTGAATAGAGCTGGAGTTTCTTCAGCCGGGCAGCATATGACAAATGTTTGAGACTCTTTATCCTCTTGGTGAGGTACTTTTGGGGTCTTTCTAACTGCTGCAGGTGTCGGGTAAGGTACATCACAAATGGGGCATTGTACTCAATTATGGGCCTGATAAGAGAAGAGTATAGGGGCACAATGACCTCTCTTGATCTAGATGTGAATGCTTTCATGATAAGTTGGCCAATATAGAAGGTCTTCCTAGCCACCTTGGCAATGTGAGTGTCAAATGAGAGGTTACTGACACCTTGTGTCCCTAGGTCCCCGATTACTTCTTCCGTACTTAATGGATTACCATCTATGTGGTAATTTGTGGGTACCTTGTTTTTCCCAAAGGGTATGACTATACATTTTTTGCCGTTCAGTTTAAGGCCATGGCTCTGGCACCAGTTCCGTTTCTATGAGGTCTTTCTGAAGGATGCTTGCGTCCGCTGGAGTATCAATTATGGCGCCCAGTTTGCAGTCTTCTGCAAACTTTTTCTGCAGCAATCCTCCTACGTTTGCTTGCACCTCAGAAAAATAAATGCCGAACAAGAGGGGTCCCAGGACAGAGCCCTGTGGGACACCGCTTGTGACTGGCTTGGAGTCTGACATGGCTCCAGCAATTCTGACCTTGTGGGTTCTGTCCTTGAGCCAGTTTGCAACCCATCTTATGACATATGGGTTTACATTTGAGCTGGTGA
The DNA here is from genome assembly GCF_019279795.1 of Protopterus annectens. NCBI lineage: Eukaryota > Metazoa > Chordata > Ceratodontiformes > Protopteridae > Protopterus > Protopterus annectens. The sequence continues at coordinate 1,754,798,881 of NC_056725.1, forward strand.
GCTTGTCTATGATGCCCGAGTGGGGTATTGTGTTGAAAGTTTGTGCAAGGTCAAGGTAGGCAGTGTCAACTGCCTTACCCTCATCAATGGCCTTAGTGACTGTTTCAAAAAAGTCGACCAGGTTCAAAAGGCAGGATCTGCCCTTGACAAAGCCAAATTGGGTAGGATCCAGTGTCTGTAGGTCCCCAATGTCTTTGTTTATGAGTTCCATAATGATCCTCTCCATAGCTTTGCAGACCAGGCTCGTCAAGCTTATGGGGCTTTAATTTCCAGGGTCTGTAGAAGCACCTCCTTTGTGGAGTGGGACCACTGTTGCTGTACGCCATTCTTTGGGTACGTATCCTGTAGTAAGGCTGAGATTAAACAGCAGCCTTATGTGCGGGTTTAGTTCCTCTTGGAGTTCATGTAGAACGCAACCCATCTGGTCCCATTAATGCTGTGTTTTTAGCTTTGGAGAGGGTGGCTCTCACCTGGGCATCTGAGATATTAGGGAGGCTACACTCTGCTGGGATAGATATTTCTCCTTTTGGGGAGGGAATTTGCACTGAACCTGTCTGCCAGAATGTTGGCAATGTATGTGGGTTCAGTGTATTTTGTGTCGTTTTGGACTAACTCTGAGCATATCTGGGAGTTTCCACCCAGGTTTCTAACATAAGTAAAGAAGGCCTTGTGATTGTCTTTTGTGTCCTTTGCGATTTTTCTGTCAAAGTTGGCCTTGGATGATTTTATGAGTGATCGTGGTTTTTTACTAGTACTGATCAGAGATGCCTTCCCTTTTAGGGATTTTGCTCTGTCATGTAGTAGCTTCCTCCTCCTGTTGTAAAGTTTGTTAATGGCTGGGGTCCACCAGACAGGACGCCTGCCTTTGGGGGAATGGGTCTTGGTTTTATTTGGGATTGCATGATCCATGCATTCTTGAAGGTGTCCATAGAAAGTGTTTATAAAGGATTCAGCGGTTTGGTCTGTGGTTTCCAATGGCCCAGGGGCCTTGAAGGAAACCACTTCAGTCTTAAGAAGTTTGAAGTCGGCTTTTGAGAAATTCTTCACTGTGGTCTTTTGTGCAGGGGGTGGGGGCGGGATGTGGATTTCCAGTGAGATTAATTTATGGTCTGATCTCAGCAATGACGGGCATATTTCTGGTGTGGAGCATAGTGTCCCCATGTTTGTGATGATCAGGTCTAATATATTATCTCCTCTTGTGGGAGTGGTGACTAGTTGTTCCATTGCATTTGAGTTTATGAATTCTAGGAACCTTTGGGCTAGGGTGTTGGGGCTTGAGTAATGTTCCCAGTCTATGTTTGGGTAGTTGACATCTCCCAATATGATGGTATTTGGAGAGACATTCATACTCTCCAGTGTCTTCAGGAAGGCTGAGTGGGGTTCCTGAGTTTGAGAGGGTGGTCTGTAGCATGCTACAAACTGTACGGCAGTTTTGCCTATGGTTAGTTGCACATGGATGGTCTCCGATACTTCGTGCGTTGTCAGTAACCTGGAGGTGTGGGTATCTTTGATGAATATGGCTACTCCCCCTCCTTTTGTGGTTCGGCCCAAGTTTTGGGTCCGAAAAGCATGATATGAGGTATAACTTGGTAGTGCTGGGGTGCACTCAGGAGCCTTGAACCAGGTTTCCGTCACTGCACAGACATCGATGTTCTCCATACTGAGGTGGGCCTTGAGAGTGTGCATCTTGAGGTTTAGACTTCTGGCGTTGAGCAGCATTACCCTTAGTTTTTTTCCACTTGTGTTTTCTAGGGAGGTGGGTTTGTCTTTTGAGCCCTGCCTAAAAAAGGCACTATGGAGGTGGCAAGAGCCTTGGCCAATATCCGGAAGCCCACGGGTGACAGGTGCAAGCCATCCCTTGCGAAGCTGGGTGGCTCGTCAAGCATGTCATCCCGAGCAGACAGACATTGGATCCCCTTAGTATCACACCAGTAATTGAGCCAATTGTTAAAGCTGATCATTCTGTGTTTGTACTGAGGCATCATTCTTGGTGAGGGTAAGATGCTGCTCAGGGTCAGGGTCATACCAGCCTGGGCTACATAATCACAGAGTTCCTCTGTCTCTTTTCATGTAGTCCTGGGAGGTGCGTCTCAGGTCATTCACACCGGCATGGACAATGACCGAGTCATATTTGTACTTGCTTTGGAGTGACCTGAGTGCTTGTGTTATGTGGTGGATTCTAGCACCCAACAGGCAGCTTACTGTAACCTTTTCCTTGTTCAGTCTGGTGAGCGGGACATCAGTGTGTCTGACTATGGAGTCACCTATTACAAGTGTATCAGGCATGTTGTTTGGCCTTAACGGCTGTGACTGCTTGGCACACTGACTTTGTAAACTATGTACTGCATGTGCTATGTTTTGAGGTAGTGGTTGCTTGGGTGTCTGCTTTGGAGGCCTCTGTTGTTTTGGTAGATTTTTAATTAGAGCCTCCGGGAATGTTTTTGTGTATTTATGCGTTTGGTTTGCAGTTGTGATAGGTCTATGTGAGACTGGGTTTGTGGTGTGTGTGGTTACCTTCTCCTCCTGGCTGTTTTTGCCAGTACTGAGTTCAGAGAGCTCAGCCTCCAGTTTGGCTAAATAGTTGCATCTCTCACATATATTTGTACTTGTTGGGGGGAGGAGGGGGTTGTCTGTGTACATGAGGGAGGTGTAACATTGCCTCAAGATTCCCAGATTCAACATGTTGTAGCTGGCCTTAAAGGATTTTATGTGTGGCCATATTTTTTTGCCATAATACTGATCAGCGATTACTTCCCTTTTTGGGTTTTGCTCTATCATGTAGTAGCTTCCTCCTTCTCTTGCATGGTTTGGTAATGGCTGGGGTCCACCAGGCCAGGTGCCTGCGTGTATGGGATTGGGTCTTGGTTTTATTTGGGAGTGCATAATCCATGCCTTCCTGAATGTGTTCATAGAATGCATTTATAAAGGGTTCTGAGGTCTGGCCCATATTTTCCACAGGCACAAGGCCTTTAATGGATTCCACCTCAGTTTGGAGGAGTGCAACATTTGCTTTACACATGTTTTTCACTGTGGTTTTCTGCCCAGGGACTGGGGGTCAGGATGTGAATATCCAGTGGGATTACTCTATGGTCTGATCTTACCAGTGAGGGATACACTTCTCATCTTGGGCATAGAGTACCCATGTTGCTGATTATCACATCCAGTATGCTTACCCCTCTTGTGATATTGGTAAGTTGTTCCATAGCATTTTGGTTTATGAATTCTAGGAAGCTTTGGCCTAGGGTGTTGGAGCTAGTTGTTTGGAGAGACCTTGATATTTTCATGTTGTTCTGAAGTAGGCCAAGTGCGGTTCCTGGAGTTAGGAGGGTGGTCTGTAGCAGGCTACTAACTGGGAGGCAGTTTTAGCCACTGTTACTTGCCCGTGGATAGTCCATGCTGCTTCTTGCTGTGGCACCAACCTGGGGGTGTGGTTATCCTTGACAATTATTGACAGTCACCCTCCTTTTGTAGTTTGTTCCATGTTTTGGGGCTGTAAAGCATGGTATGAGGTGTAACCTGGTAATGTTAGGTTGCTCTTGTGAGCCTTGACCCAGGTTTCTGTTACAGAACAGATATCAACATTCTCCATGCTAAGGAGAGTTTGGACTACATGCATCTTGCAGTTTAGACTTCTGGCATTGGGTAGCATTACTTCATAGGTATCACAAGGGATAAGAACCTAGGGGGTGGGTTTGTGTTTTGAGCCTTACCTATTCAAGGCACGGTGGGGGTGGCAACAGCCTTTGCCAGTATCCAAAAGACCAGGGGTGATAGGTGCAAGCTATCCGTAGCAGGTGGAGCATTGTGTCTTGCTCGGCATGTCATCCCAGGCTGACAGGCATTGGATCCCCTTTGACTAAAAGCAATACTTAAGCCAATTATTGTAATTGATCATCTTGTCTTCATATTGTGGCATTATGCTTGGTGAGGGTAGGATGTTAGTCAGGGTCATCAAGTTTGCATATACTACATGGTGTTACATTGCTTAACATATGGCAATCATGCCTCAGGTGGTGCTGCAGGGCTGTCTATGTTGGATGCACATACTACACTCCCTGTACATGTTTGAAAGCTGGTTGTGTCAACTTAGGTATCCCTTTTACTATAAGTGTGAGTCAGAGAGAGGTATCATTTCCAGGGTTCCTACTGAGCCAGTGTATGTGCTATGTGTTGCCTCTTTGCCAAGGCCAAGGCATACTGGGCACGCCTCCTTCTGCCTACTGGGGCAGGCTCAGGTTGTTCCTCCTCAGAGTCACGCCCTGCCTGTGATGGCCTTGGCAATGGTGGGGGGCTGTTTGGCCCAGCCCTCTGCTGGTCCTGCTGCAGCTGTTTTAGCAGAATCATATTATGTAGCATAGCACATACCATGACAATTTGGGTACATGTAGTTGGTGAGTACTGCAAGGCTCCACCAGATGTGTCCAGGCACCGGACCCTTGACTTGAGCAACCCAAACACACGCTCGATTACATTTCGTGTTTGTGCATGTGCCTCATTATGGCATTCTTGTTTAGGTGTGTGTGCGCATTTCTGATGGGTGTCATCAGCCACGGCTCCAGCGCGTAGGCAGCATCCCCCACTAAGTGAACATGTGGGATGTCCCCATTGGCAAATGTCTGGTACAGCTGCGTCAAATGCCAGATATGGGAATCATGGTAGCTTCCAGGGCAGCCAGCACACACATTCATTATTATGCCCTGGGCATCACACACGACTTGGCAGTTGATGGAGGGGAAGCCTTTGTGGTTAATGTAGGCCCTGCCCCACTCACCAGCTGGTGCTTTGATGCGTATATGCGTGCAGTCTATTGCACCCACTACCTCAGGGTATTCCGCTATTTGCTGGAAGAGAGGCATATTGCTGGCCAATACCTCACAGGAATTGGGGAAATATACATGATCACCGACATGTGCTGACATGGCATCCAGGAACTGGTGCAGTACCCTGGATGCTAATCCCTGTGATATCCCCATCATATCACCAGTTGGTCCCTGGAAGGTACCAGTTGCTAGTATCCTTAGGCCAACACATACCTTGGTTTCCACTGGGATGGGTTCCCCTCTGTTGGTTCTGTGTGTGAGGTGTGGCCTGCACAGCTCAACAATTTGCTGTAGGAGGTCTCTGTCCACTCTATAGTGCTCCACTATCTCCAGCTCATGTAACCCCTGGTAGGTGACCCTGGGCCTGTACACTCTTCTCCGTCTCCTCACTGTGGGTTGTCCAGCAGCATTTGCATAGTCACCACCCTCAGCATGTTACATATGTCTCCTTATAACAGCTATGGCAGCCCCTAGCATTTTTGGTCTGAGTGAAGCTTTTTCAGTTTTCACTTCTAATAGCTTACTCCTCTGTTGCAGTGTCTCTTGAGAGAAACATACTGCACTGTTGTTTGCAGAGTTTTAAGTGCTGGGCTGGGCTAGTGTTCTGCCTGTGTAATTGCCTGCTTCTGATTGTTTTCACCTGCTAGCTCTGCCAGTATTCCCTGCTAGCTTCCTACTATTTCTTCTACTTCCTTTTTCCTTTCTGTTTCCTCAGGGGGGAGCAACGAGCATACAAGCGCAAACACGCTCACAGCGGCCAACACGCGCGCACACATGCTTAGACGGACTAGAATCTGCTTATTCGGGTTAAACCGCATGAACACCAGCGCAAACAAGCTTACAGGTCTTTAAACAGGCTCCTACATGCTTACTCCAGCTTAAACGCGCACTCTCCCAGCAAGAAACTTGGGTGCTATCCATAGTGTACACCTTCCATTTCTTGGCTTTCCCATGCCTACTTGTTGACACTCCTCTTTCCATGATGTGTCACTGACATCTTTCACATGCCACTGTGCTCCAATGAGCTTCATTTCTTTCATACATACCCCCCTGTGATGTCACCCATCTCCTACTCTGTTACTCCCCCTTATCCTACTCCTACACTCCAGGGAATGTGCTCATTTGCTATGTTACAGTGCGATTCACTATCCTACCACTCATTTACATAGGATTGCCTACTAATGCTTAGTTACATGTCTTACACTCAGCTTTCCCCCTTAGCAACCCCTAATCGGTGGCCATGTTGTTTTCAGCCTGCTATTCCCTTACATTGTAAATTCATGCTTTGCATAAAACCCACTTTGTGGGTTTTAAATTTTTATTTTTCTGTTTTTTATAGCGCAGCCCGTTTGCGCGGCGCTGCGCTGTTTAAACACTTTTATTTCATTTTTGCATCGGGGTACGTTGCCAGTGGCCACATATTTGGCCATTGGCATGCTGCCTGGAACATATGCAACCTTTATTTGGAGCTGACAAGGCTCCACTGTGTTATTTGCAGAACGGTACTCAGTTGTCAACTGAGTACATTTCTGCAGATAACACGGCTCTTACACGGGCATGTTTCTGCTTCCTGGATCGCTAAATTACCTCATTTGCATGCCTTTCGGCTGCAAGTAAGGTAATTAGCATATCCACACCCTGTCCGTGTAAGAGGCGTTTTAGGTGCTCTCTTACACGCAAATACAGGCTGTTCCTGGATCGCTATGGCTGCATGGAGTCTTACACTACTCAGACTCCGTGCAAGCCATCGTGAATCCTGCCCCATATTTTGTGAAAAAGGTAGCAGGACACACTAATTTCTTTGTATTTGCAGGTGGATATGGTAACACACAGCAGCAGTTTTACAATAAGGAACCAATTCACTTAAAATTAACACTACAAGCAGAAATGCATGACCTCAAAAGATTTTAGTTTGGTCAGGCCAATCTTTGCCTGCTAAAAAAGGGTATTATTTAATGCACACTGGAAAATATTTAGTTTTTGTGCAGTTTATTTGCAATGAGTTAACACCTTATGAAAACTAACATGGCTCTACTTCATAGTCATTCAAAAATGTTATAAAGTTCTTGTTCCCACTCCCCAACTTGAATCAAGCTGAGTTTTCTAGTTCTTCTCCACACATAGGTACATCTTTGTCATAAATGCAGTTCTGCTAATTCTCCAAGTATATCTACAGATATTTCCCTATCAGATTGTTTCCAATAAATTTCTGCCCGATATCCTCCAACAGTTCCTGATTTGTGCATGACAATAGAAGGAAGCTCTGTGGCCATCATCTCTCACAATGAGTCTCTTTATCTTTTATATTAGCTACTGTCTCTTCAGTAGACCTCCCTACAGTAACTTTTTTCTACATAGCCCTTCCTTTTTATAGGAGTAGTGTGTGTAGTGGTCTCATTCGGGATAAATGCATGGGTTCTTTCCCATCCACACCACCCCATACCAGTCACTAGGGGCCACAGTACGACACACACACACATATGTATGTGTCTATGTACTCACTATAGTCTATGTATTTGTGTATGTATACTGAAAATTATAAAAACATGGCAGTATGCTGTTATAAAAACCATACAAAGTGTTCACCCTGCAGACCAAATAAGGGTATGAGACCCAAACAGCACAATTCCAAATACAATGTTGAAAGTATATCTACAGATATTTCCCTATCAGATTGTTTCCAATAAATTTCTGCCCGATATCCTCCAACAGTTCCTGATTTGTGCATGACAATAGAAGGAAGCTCTGTGGCCATCATCTCTCACAATGAGTCTCTTTATCTTTTATATTAGCTACTGTCTCTTCAGTAGACCTCCCTACAGTAACTTTTTTCTACATAGCCCTTCCTTTTTATAGGAGTAGTGTGTGTAGTGGTCTCATTCGGGATAAATGCATGGGTTCTTTCCCATCCACACCACCCCATACCAGTCACTAGGGGCCACAGTACGACACACACACACATATGTATGTGTCTATGTACTCACTATAGTCTATGTATTTGTGTATGTATACTGAAAATTATAAAAACATGGCAGTATGCTGTTATCCTTGCCCATTTTCAATGCCAAGATTTGTGCTTTACGTAACAGAATATATGTTAGGAATGGCAACAGCATGTGCTGAAGTCTCTGTCACAGCCAGTGCTCGCAATTTGTGCTTCACAGCTGTCTGCACCATTGGAGAAGGTGCAGGCAGCGTTTACCACTACCTGAGAGAACAGATAGTGGACAGATAGTGGGCCATTTGGGAGTGAAAAAGGGATATTGAAAGGAAACTAAGCAAACTGAGTCATCAACATGTGGAATCCAGGAATGTGTAAGGTAGGTTTATTTCTGTGGACACAAAAATGTGTGTAATATTAAAATTATTAGCTATAGGGACCTTTTAGTGCCCTGTAAGGATCATATTAGGGCTGTCTCATGCTTTATCAATCTGGTAGCAAGCCACATGTAATATTATTATATTATGTGCAGCAGAGAATTCTGGGTTTGAATTAGATGGTTGATGACCCTAATATGCAACCCTTTAACAAGATTTGGAACTCCTTAAAATGGGAAGTGTTGGAACATCCCTCCTTATTTTGAAGTGATAATCTAGAATGAGTTGTATTGTATCTATGTTGAACACTTTATCCTTGTACACGTTATCTGTTCTTTTTCCTTCTGCGTTCATACTTGTGTTTACCATTGCTGCAGATGTATTACTTAATATAACTGTTCTCAGACATTCGCCATAAGCCATAAACTGATGAGAATTAAACCATTATAGAGGTAATTTTATCACTAATTAGATGGTTATGTCTCCATTACTTTAACAAATGATAACATAGTTCCTTCATTTTATTTCTTTTCAAAAATTTGCAGTCCAGTTTTTTTTTTGTTTCCTGTACTGGAAGAAATTGGGTTCATCTGCTGTATTTCTGAACAGCATTAAACAACATGTAATGCAGTCTTTTTTTTACTACATACTTCAGCATTCTGAGATAATCTGGAATTGTTGAACAAATATAGGTGACCAGTTTTGCCATTTGCCCTAATAGCTAACTCTATAGTACTGGATCAAATCTTAATTGGATGTGCTTTGACTGATAACTACTGCAGGCAGCACTCTCATTCATTTACTTTAGTGATAGCATTTTAATAAAAGACATCTCAGTATCTTAATAGATTTGCTGGTGTGCATTATGCTGTTGCTAAGTTCCTAGGTCAGCCTGAGATGTGTTCCTGTACGTCTTCTCAGTTGCTCTAATGACATTGTTACAGTTCCCTTGTCCTACCTGCTTCTGAAACTGAATGTGGTGTTGGCAAACAGTCTTTTATTCCCTACAACAACCTGTGCATTATGTCATGTTTAAACTGCAGATAAATTGATTTAAACCAATGATTGCTAATTTCTTTTTCAAATTGTGACTTCTGGCACCCATCTACCTCCTTTGTCTAAGTAGTAAAGTACTGTAAATTGCCTATGTCCAGGAACTTAAAATAATTTACTATTATTTCTGTGCAGTGCTGCAAATTGTTTCTGAGATTTCTAACATAGTTAAAGAAGGTTTTCTGGTTACCCTTCACCTAGTTGGTTATTCTTTTACCTCATATCTGGCTTTGATTGATTTGATCAGGGTAACGAGCTCCCTATTAAGTTTAGCAAGAGTGTCCTTAGCATCTTGAGAGGTAAATTTATTTTTGCAGGCAATATGTTTTCTTTTATTACAGAGCCTATTTATATTTGGGTTTGACTAAATGGAATTATTCTTAAATGTGGCTTTCTATTTACTTCAGAAGTGGGTAGATGTGCCTATGCAGCTATTTACATGTGCATAGGATTTGACAGTAAAGGATTCCACATAATTCAGGCCATTGCTTAGTTTTAGTAGATTAACTTTAGCATAATCTCCGAAAACAGAGGTATTGGAAGATGCTTTTGGCTTCAGTCTTCTAATGAATGTGGCTGATTTGTGGTCCAGTTTAACTATGGAGAAAGTGACGGACACCAAAGTTGTCCCATATTATTAAGGACCAAGTCCAGGATTTTATCACTCCTGTTTGGGTAGAGACGAACTGATCCAGATATCCTGTACTGACGAAATCCAGAACTGTATGGGAATACATACAAAAGGATATACAAGTTTCCCAGTTAATGGAGGAATAGTTGATTGAAGTCTCCTAGAATAATGGTGTTGGCTTAATGCATAGGGACACCATATTAGTTAGGTAGGAGATGTGGACTGATGTGGTACATTGAGGGAACCTATAGTTAGGTATGACTGAGTAAGGAATTTTGTTAAAGCCAAGTTGGATGTAGAGGAGTTCCATGTCATTATCTCACCTAGCAAGTCTGGAGATGAATTGTTCTTTAAGAATATGTAGACACCATCACCCTTTCATCTAAAGTGGTAGGCCTGAACTTGTGGCAGGTGTAGACATTCTGCATTAAAGGAGTGCCATCATCGGTCTTGAACTAGGTCTCTGTGGTGATGCATATACAGATGTTTTCCAAGGGAAGGAGTGCTTGTAAGGAGTGGACTTTTTAGCTTAGGCTCTGAAAAGGAAATTAGTTATTTTCTAATTCACGTAACTATAGAATTCAGTATAAAAACTGTAAATGTTTCTGAATGCAAACACACTAGTTATTAAAGCAGCATCATGGTAGGGAATACTTCAGTACGGAAAGATTCAACTATATACATAGACATGAGTTCCTTAATACCTTTCTGTCAAAAAAAAAAAAAACCGCCAAAGTTCACACAGAGTTTAAAACTGTTGTAACTTAGACAAAATCTATTTATGTACATTGCCAAAGCTGGAATGAGTAAACAATGTAAAAATATGTAGAAAGGAGGATAGTTTGACAAAGTCTCTAAGGGAGGTAACATACCCCTCAGCTGTCCAGGTTTTTTGCAGAAAGTCCAGTTTTTTGCCCCATATTCCTCCTAAAAAGGATTGAAGTTGCTAAATAGTTTTAGACATCATACCATTTAGAAAAATGCATACCAACACAAATCCTGTTAGTCTAGCAATTTTATTATAAGTTCATGAAAGCAATATTTATAATCTGTCCCTGTTTATTTTAGGCTTTGTCCATATTGCTTGCACTAAGATGTTGAGGTGTGTGTGTGCATGAGAGACAGAGAAAGAGACAGATTCAAAGAGAGAGACAGATTCGGAGAGAGAGAGAGATGCTCTAGTTAGGTCTAGCAGGTGGAATTTATTTTCAAGTGCATTTTCAAGGAATTGTGAGCTTCAAGGGAAGCAAAGGTTACTACTGCTCATGCTAAGTCTGATTAAAATGTGCAACTGTTTTGTTTAGCAAATGGTATCATTATTATGGTATAGAATTTTAAAAGCAGTGTTAGCACAGCAGGTAGCATACTTGCATCTTGATGCAAAGGGCTGTAGGTTCTATTCCTACAGCATGTACATTTGTATTTTAAAAGGGTATGGTACTGCAGTCTTTAGTATGTCATCCTTTGGATGAGACACCTAATAACTATGAATCTGTTTTTCAGCTTGCCACCCATTCCTTATTGCAATATACCAGCTTACCATTTCTTTTAACGTAACATAGGCAATTTATTCAAGGGCAACAGGCACTGAATTTGTAAATGAAACACTGAAATATAAAGTTGTTTTCTAGCAACAACCTCTTCATTGGTTTCAGCGGGTTGGCGGGTGCAGGTATAAAGCTCATCAGATGTGTAAATTTAGCTTCATACGTGCAAAGAATAAAATGAGTAGGAAATGGAAACAACAAAAAAGTCTAGAAGACTGCCAACAGCTTTTTCCACCGACATGCACTTAAAGAAATGAGATCAACGTTGCAAAGATAACAGTTATGGATTCTACTAGACTTACAAATCACAGTTCTGACTTCTAGTACTAACAAAATAATCCTTTAGCTTAATACACCACATGATAAAATTGCTACAAAATATAGCTGAACATAATTAAGAAATGTGTTTTTTAAAACTCCGTTACATTCCGAAACGTATATCTGCAATACTACAAAAATACCTTTGAGACAGATTCCGTAGTCATTTTAACAATAATACGTCCGCTTAGTGATACTCCGAACAATCGTTGTCAATAATGAAGTCTCCTATTCTGTAAAAGTTTTTACTTCAATTCCCGCGACTCCCAATTTGCAACCATTGAACAGATGCCTACAAACAGAATAATATGATTGGTTGTATAGTCACTTCCGGGTTAGAGAGTGTCAATTTTAACTTAGACTTGGGGCAATGTGTACAGTGACAGTTTAGTGGTTGTTTTTTATTGTGGTGTCTGTTTAATAAGACTTGTTTAATGGTGTCAAGACTGAAGATGTGCTAGTATATCTTCCGAACTGGAATCATATTCAGGGGAAATATAAATATTGTTCACAGCATGCTATGGCTTGTCATTTTCGAAGGTCAATAGCTGCACAGGTAGAAGCATTTTTTTCCATTTTAGCTGTAAATGTATATATATTTTTTTAGTTTATAAAGTCGTACACAAACACGCTGTCTTTTATAGAACAGTACAATTCATGATTTCGGTGTTGACGGTTCTTGTTTCTCAGTTATGGTCGCATGTTTTGACAAGCTAATTACCGCGTCCACGATCCACCTAGCATGCACGTCTGATATATTGGTAGGTCTCAACCTTCTATCTCCAAAATGAGAAACACTAGCCCCCATAATGTGGAACAAATGGCCAAAATATGGAACACGTACAAATGGCTTACTAACAACTTCAGTTAGGAAGGTCATAAGATGGTTAAGATATGCTACTTTTACTTATAAAGATATTTTAGTGAATTTTAACAGACCGTTTCAATGTGGAACTTCGGGGAACATAACTTTTTAAGACCCCAGATGAGGTACGTTCCTTGTAATGAGGCACACTTGAGAGGTGTGTATATTGCAGAGCCGAGTGAAAGGAATAAATACACACTGACTTTAGTAGAAGACGTTTTGGGCTATATTAATAGAGGGGTTTTGAAAAGAATAAATGAGTGCGGTATGAAGGAAAAAAGGGGCAATTATTTGGGGTATGTAGTGGGTTGTCAAATGTAACATATAAGAGGAAGGCACATATGTATGAAAGGAGAGTGGGAAAATAAATTAGAGTATATAAGGAATCGAGGAAGAATGTAATTGGTAGGGTGAGGGGACAGAAATTTGCTGGGAGGGATAAGGAGGAGAAGTAAATAGTTTTCAGATAAATAGGTGAAAGGCCTTTTGAGAGTGCAGGAAGAATGTGGGAAGAGAGTTGAAATGTCAAGTCAGTGGTATGAAATACTGGTTAGCTTCTATTCTGGCCATCATTTTAATTAATGGCAAAGGAGGGTGAGTTCCAAGTTTTGAAAGTGGTGGTTAATTGAGAAAGAAAAATTGTCAGATGGAAAATATAACTGGAAAGGAGATAGA
>NC_056725.1:1754817107-1754884607 GCF_019279795.1 Protopterus annectens
TTTCAATCGTGCTGCATAGGGCAACTGTTTGAGGCCAGTAATCCTCTTGGTTAGGTACCTCTGTGGTCTCTCCAGCTGCTGGAGATGTCTAGCCAGGTACATTTCAATTGGTGCATTGTACTTAATAATGGGTCTGATGAGGGAAGAGTAGAGGGGCACTATTACATCCTTAGATCTTGATGCGAACCCTTTCGTGATCAGATGGGTCACATAGAAGGATTTTCTAACCACTTTGGCAACATGGTTATCAAAGGAAAGCTGACTATCTATTGGGTCCCTAGATCCCTTATTTCTTCTTCAGATTTCAGGGGATTACCTCCTATGTTGTAGTTTGTGGTACTCTGTTTTTTCCAAAGGGGATTACTATACATTTTTTGCATTTAGCTTGAGACCATGGCTTTGACACCATGCATCAGGCCCTGTAGGTGGTGGGGGGAGGGGGGAGGGATTTGCACTGAACCTGTCAGCCAAGATGTTGGCAATGTCAGAAGGGTCAGTGTATTTTGTTCCATTTTGTACTAGCTCAGAACAGACCTGAGCGTTGCCATTTAGGTTTTTTATGTAGCCATAGAAAGCCTTATTGTTATCCTTGGCAACTTTCTTTTCAAAATTAGCTTTAGTTGATTTGATGAGGGCCCTCAATTTCTTACTAATGCTGATCAGGGATGATTTTTCTACTTGAGATTTGGCCTTTTTTTGTATGTCTCCTCCTTTTATTGTAAAGTTTGCTTATGGCCGGGGTCCACCAGACTGGTTTGTTCTTGCTTGAGGAAGGAGTCTTGGTTTTATTTGGGATGGCATGGTCCATGCAATCCCAAGATGCATATAGAGTGCCTTGTTGTAGGATTCCGCATCCTGGATATCATTATCCTTCTGCAAGGGAATAGGGAAGCTTTCCACTTCGGATGCAAGTAGTTTGAAGTTTGCTTTGGAAAGGTTTTTGACTATGGTTTCTTTGACTGGAGGAGGTGGAGGGGTGAGGATGTCCAGGGTTATTAGTTTGTGGTCGGATCTCACCAAGGAGGGAGTGATAACGGGCGTGGTACAATGGGCGCCCATATTTGTGATGATTAAATCCAGTATGTTGTCCCCTCTAGTGGGGGAACATACTAGTTGTTCAAGGGCATTTGAATTTATAAATTTTATGAATCGCTGAGTATAGGAGTTGGAACATTGGTAGTTCACCCAGTCTATACCAGGGTAGTTGAAATCACCCAAGATTATGGTGTTGGGTAGGACCTTTATATTTTCCAATGTCTGAAGGAATACAGAGTGAGCATCTTGGGACATGGTGGGCGATCTATAACCGGCTACGACTTGAAATGTGGTTTTGCCTGCTGATAGTTGCGCATGGATGATCTCTGGGGCATCATGCTGCACTACTAACCTGGAGATATGGGTATCCTTGATGAATATGGATACACCTCCGCCCTTTGTACTGCGATCCGGTAACTGAGGCCGGAAGGTATGATATGAATTGCAACCTGACTGTGCTGGGGTGCTCTTTTGAGCCTTGAACCAGGTTTCCGTCACTGCACAAACATTGATTTTCTCCATGCTGAGGAGAGCCTCGAGTGTGTGCATTTTGAGGTTGAGATTTCTGGTGTTGAGTGGCATTACCCTTAGTTTTTGGTTACCTGTGCTGGTTACTGTGGTTGGTTTGTCCTTTGAGCCTTGCCTAAAAAAGGCACTATGGTGACGGCAAGAGGCTTGGCCAGTATTTGAAAACCTAGGGGTGACAGGTGCAACCCATCTCTGGCAAAACAGCGAGGCTGGTCTATCATGTCATCCCAGGCAGACAGACACTGGATCCCCTTAGAATGACACCAGAAGCTTAGCCAATTGTTGAAATTGATCATTTTGTCTTTGTATTGTAGTATCATTCTAGGTGAAGGTAGTATGCTACTCAAGGTCAGGGTCATACCAGCTTGGGCTACATGATCAGAGAGCTCCTCAATGTCTCTTTTCATGTAGTCCAGGGAGGTACATCTTAGATCATTCACACCAACATGTACAATGACACCGTCATACTTGTACTTGTTCTGCAGTGACCTAAGTGCCTGTGTTATGTGGTGGATCCGAGCACCTGACAGGCAGCTGACAGTAACCTTCTCCTTGTTCAGCCTGGTGAGTGGAACATCCGTGTGCCTTACTATAGAGTCTCCTATTACTAGCGTGTTAGGTATGGTGTTTTGCCTTAAGGGCTGTTGTGAGGCACACTGCTGAGGTGAATTATGTGTTTTCTGGCTTGTGTTTGGGGGTGCAGGTTGCTTGCTTGTCTGCTTTGGAGGGCACTGTTTCTTTTTCAGATTGGTACCTAGTGCCTCCGAATATGTTTTTGTGTATTTATGCATATGTTTTGCCAGTGCTTGTTTTGTAGATTCATGTGTGACAGGTGGTGTGATGCAAGTGTGCCCCTTATCCTCTTGACTGTCTGTTTACAGTCATGGGTTGAGAGCACTTAGCCTCCAGTCTGGCTGTGTATTTGCATCTCTCACAAGTGTTTGTGTCTAGAGGTAAGAGGAGATGGTTGTCTGTATACATGAGGCAGTTGTGACATTGCCTCAGGATGCCCAATTCTACCAGATGAACTGGAGAGTACACCTGAAGCTGACCTCTGGACATGCTTTGAAGAGTAAATTGAAGTCCTGCGGATGATCGAGGGTCTTATGCTATATTATAATAGTGCTGTCTAGGAAATTTGGAGAATAATAGTGCTGTCTAGGAGATTAGGACAAGTGCTGATTTCTGTTTTGCAAGTGCTACAATAAGAGCACCTGATCTGAAGCACTTGAGTTGAAGCTTGCCTAGTTCTAAGGGAAAATTTACAGCGCAGAGTTTGTGTGACCGGGAATAGTATACCCCAGCTAATCGGTGCTGCCCAACGTTGCTCTGTGCGCAAGACCACGTAAAAAGAGAGTTGCAGGGTTTTTCCTCTAGATAAGTGAGGAAAGTGAGTACAAGAGCTGTTTTTCTCTAAGCAAGTGAGAAAAGTAAGTACACAAACTGTTTTCCTCTAGGTAATGAGGAAGATAGAGTGCTATAGTAATTGGTATCTTATTTAGTGCTTACAAGTGCTGAGCATGAACAAGCAAATTTAAGTGCTAAAACTAAGAATCTGTATCTGCACTAGATGAGTTACAGGACAGAAACAAGTGCAAATAACAGGCTTTCAAATTAGAAAGTTGAGAGAGATGGAAGAGATTGTCCCAACAGCCAATAACTACAAATTATATATAATATATTGCATACCTTTTCCTACTCTGTAACCATCAACAGTCCAACATTACTTAAATTGCTGAAGTCCTGACTTCCCTTTAACCTTACTGTTCTGAACATTGTTCTACATGTTTTATTCATACAATTTCCGTTTATTTTCATGTAATTTGCACCTTCCCTTTTCTAAAGATCCCACTTTAGCTTCTTTTAGAATATTGCATACGTCAAATACAGTTGAGTTACACTATGATTTCCATTTTCTAGTAACTGCTTTTTTTTTTTTGCATCCAACAGAATTTATTTAACTTAATAAAGCCTTAGTATGTGTAGGCAGTTCAGATCCTGTGTCCCAGCTCAAAATAATCATTTCCATAGTTACAGCCATTTGTTCACCCAATATTTCCGACAGAAGTAAAATCTGCCAACTCCTTACACTCCCACAGCAAATGTTCCCAGTTACCTCTTTGTTCTCACTCATACCTTCAACATTTGCTTATCTGTCTGAGGAAAAATTATTTGAAATCTGCTTGAGGTATAAAACCTATTGTGCAAACACTTCCAAGCAAAGGTCCTAAACCTTCTGGACTTTGTTGCACACTTGAGAGCCGTACACATGTCCTCCTATTGATCTTTTCTAAACTCCTTTTCCAATCCCTCTTTGCAGTCTTTTCTAAACTCCTCTGACTCTTTCTGATGTTATTCAATATTTTATATGCCCTACTAATTATGCCTTTTAACAGCAGCTTTTGTTCAGTATTGAACTAAAAGCTCTACCAGAGCAGATCTTTCACTTAGAGTTTCCTATCCCTTCCTTTTCGTCTGTACTCTGATATCCAATCCCTTTGTAGAGAAGGTAGTCTCTAGTGTTAGTCTTATTGGCCTCCTCCCACTCTATTACCTTGCCTTCTCTAGGTATTTCCTTTCAATACTTTGGTTCCTCTGCCATTTTCTCCATTAAATTATATCTCCCTCTTGCCTATTTTCTGCTCTCCTACTTCAGTCATCCCTGTTGGAAAATCTCATTTCTCCATTTCCATTTTGGCTTAGTTCTTTGAGTGCTTTTTGCTACTTTATGAATAGAATCTGTATTGTTGTAATTCTGCTTAAGGATCTGCATGTAGAATTCCATACTCTCCTTATGTCTTGAACTACCCTTCCACCCATACATCATCATCCCTTTCCATTTTGAATTATAACCTTCTGCTTGTGTTATATATGAGCTGTAACTATGTAGCTTTAATATCCCTCCAAATCAAGTAATCCTAAACCACCTTGTTCTGTTGTAAAGATCAACTTATCCCTCCTGACCAACCCTGTCATCAACTACAACATGGTGATTGGGTGTATGTGAAACTGCCCGAGCCCAAGGTGGAAGGGGCCTTTTCAGGTCCTGCTAACTACTTTGATTGTAGTTCGCTGAGCAGGACTCCAGTGTGGATCCATTTGTCTCATTGCAAGAAGATCTGCTGTGTGGGGACCCCAGACAAATCATTGCAGCCAACAGAGTGAGATCGAGATGTGACAGATAAATCATCTGCCCAGTGAGGTCAACTTCAGTAGCAATCCATGATGAATCCATTGACAACAGGTACTTTTGCTTTGTTTCTGCTGCTGTTCCCTTCTGTAAACTGGTCTAGAGAAAACAGTTTCTTGCTGGTCTTTCAGCAATATGCCAAGGATTTTCTGCTTAAAAACCTCAGCTTTGGCCAGCTAACATCTAGCTGTATTCAACTGGACGTATAAGAGAATTTAAGTACCTTTATCTGCACTTTTTTCAAATAATACAGTATTTAAATTGATTTAACTGTGTTGCATGATTATTAACTGAACTAGAAGTTTTGACTCTGCTCTTCAGTTAGTGCTGCTTGAATTTTATTATTTGTTAGTAATTGCAGGTGTGGGGGTAGCCACATTCTTTGATTTCCTGTCCTTGCCTATTTAAGTAGTACAGTTTGAAATATTTTCTGCTTAAAAACCTCAGCTTTGGCCTGCTAACATCTAGCTGTATTCAACTGGACGTATAAGAGAATTTGTCAAAGGAAAAAATATACTTTAAAAATTATCAAAACACGGTAGGTTCAGGTTAAGGCACTTTAATCTTGCAGCAAGGAGACAAAAACGTGCTAATACAGAGTTTGTCTAACTAGAATCAGGAAATGCAGGTATTCTTATACCTTTTCTAATAAGACATTGCCTACCATGCTGATGTAGTGAGTCACAAGTTTTGTCATCATCATTTTGTAGTAATTGTTTTTACAATATTTTGCTGGTACTATCAATTTTTATGAGAAACTTCCTAAGAAAAACAACATGGCCTTGGCTACCACCGGTTAGATATATGCAATGTTACCATTCAAGGTACTATGGCTAATTCGAGCACAAAGCAAGTATAGATTGCAGTTCATTTCTCTAACAGTCCTTTGTCTGTTATCTCTAACTTCTGCAGCTGTGTATGTTCTCATACTTCGAACAGAGCTGATTGTTTAAAATCATTACATTTACAGAATATAGCATTGTTCATTCATTTCTTCCTGACCTAGCAGATAATCACCTGCTTCTCAAGTACATTTGCAAAAGGCATAAACATGAATATTGCTGTGCTAGCAATTACTAGGTCAGAGGGCATCTTGCAAGTTTCAGAAAGCACACTGTAGTTTCAAAATGCATCTTTTCAGTCTCATATGAAACTCAACTGTATATAAAACAGTGCATATAAAATAGAATGAAAAACGTGTTAACTTATTTAGTTTCTAATTAGCATTAAGCATACACACATTAATACATATTTTTCTGACATTCCCCCCGTTAATACTTTTTAATTCTATTTTCAAAAGAATAAACAGTTTGCTTCTTCTCCTAACCTCTTCCATTCAGGATTTGCAGTTAAGAAAGTCATTCAGTTTAAACTTATGAAAGTGTTTCACATTCTAACAATTCTTCAATTTCAGTACTTTGATACAAAGTCTCAGAAACTGATATATCTATAAATTCTTTGATTAACTTTTTCATGCAGGGAATACCACAACAACTACATGCTCCTAATAGGAGTAATCCCACACAAATGGCAATCAGGATGTTCATTAGGATGGAACCCCACCCCCCCAAACAAATTCTGGAAAAAGTCCATCAGAGGGTTTGGGCCTGGTTTGGTCATGGCCGACACTTGCTGTATCACCTCAAGGTGGTCGTTTATCTCATGTTGATGATCAGGTATATACGCACAACACTCTTCTTTGATTAAAGCGTACATTCCACCTCTCGCCGCTAGGGTGAAGTCAAGAGCCATTCGGTTCTGGAGCACTACAGTTCTCATAGCATTCAGTTCATCAGTTATCAATTCAAGAGCAGAAAAAGTTGCATTACTCATTACTTCGAGAAGTTTAGACAGTTTTCGCAGCTCCCAAATCGATTTCACTGCTCCATCTGCAGGTAATATGCCTGCCCACGATATGACAGCATCACTCAAGTCCATGTGCGTCAGTTTGGTACCCACAGTATGATGGTCTTTCCAGCCCGCCTCGATCTGTCCTACTGGATTTTCAGGCTTCCTGACAGCTTTCTTGGCCACATCTCGGGTATTTTGAATATTTCCCTGAGGCAAAACTGCAGTGTGTCATATGGCCAGGACCAGGTACCCCAAAAAACAACTGCCAGACCAATTCTCAGGTAACCATTTATATGCTTTCCTACCACACACAAAATAACAATCCTCTACCTTAGTAGTTACTTTGTTATGAAATGGCTGCCCTGCATGAAACATTTTCCTATCTATTACAGATAGTTGTTTAAAAAGTACAGGATTACGTTGTACTTGTTCAATAGTCTTATGCATGGACGCAAGAAATGAGTCATAATTTGAATTACAAGCTGTACCCATTTTGTTTGCTTTGGTATAACATTTGTAATGTACAGTCACATTGCACTTGCTCCAACCCACTTGAATTGTGTCATTCTTATAAAAACATACAATTCCCTTTTGTGTCACAGGCAAATACAGTGCTACCTTATCATATGCTTTAATAGCTACGGTGTCATAAATCAAATTTTCCCAGGTCTCATTGACCCCTAGGGGGACTGCAATCATTAATAACCCCCCGTATGCTGTTGGTATGGCTGTGCGAATCCAGCAGTTTGAAACATTAAAAGTCTCAGCATACACACGTGTAATTGCCTGATAAGTGTTAAAGTTTGGGTGCCAGTCTATGGTCAGCTCATCACATTTAATCAGTTCAACTTTTGTGGCTGGAAAAAGGAAAGGCCACAACAAAAAGATCAATGTTATCAGTATAGCTACCGGAATAATTATGCAAGTTTTCTGAGGTTGTTCTGCATCTCTGTTTGCTCTATACCTGGTCATTTTGTTCTCGTTGTACAACAGTAACAAGGTTTTTGTCCAGTTCAAAGTTCTTAACCAGTTTACAGTGTGTCAAATGAATCCAGGATGCTCGCTCCGCAATCTTGACTGCAGTGGGTGTCGACAGTAGTACCTGGTATGGCCCTTCCCACTTCGGAGAACTCCAGTTTTTTCTCTTCACCACCTTCACCCAGACCCACGCGCCTGGGGCTACTGCTGCTTCCGATGGTCTTGTTTGCTCTTTATCTGAAACAGAATTTAACTGCACAAGTTTGTTATTCAAAAATCGCCTCATATACCCTGCAAGTGAACTGTCAGCCTCCTGCTCTGCAGGCATGAGAGGTTTCCATTGAGGTGTATAATAGAACAGAACTTCAAAGGAGTTAACCCTTTTGCATTTGGAACAGTTCTCATGCTCAACAGTGCCAGAGGTAAACAGTGCACCCAGTTCTTTTGTGTCTCACTAATCAATTTTCTAAGCTTGTTTTCAAAACCCCATTATGCCTCTCTACTAATCCTGCAGATTGGGGGTGGTATGCACTATGATTTTTCAGAGAAATCCCGAAATAACGGCTAAGTTGTTGTATAGTTTGATTTACAAAGTGTGTGCCATTGTCACTATAAATCTTTTTCGGTATGCCAAATCTAGGAATCATTTCTTTGAGGACTTTTGCGACAGTAGCTGCATCCGGATTTTTAGTTGGAAAAGCTTCCACCCATTTAGAAAACATATATATAATGACAAGGCAGTACTTCTTATTTTCGCATTTGTTCAGCTCTATAAAATCCATACAAATAGTATGGAACGGATACGGTGGTATAGGGAAACTCCCTTGCTTAGGTTTCAATGCCCCTTGTGCATGATGCTTGTTACAAACATGGCATGCTGCACAAAAATTTTTTGTGTAGTTTGTAAATCCATACGTCATAAACACTCGATTCACTAACTGTACCATCCCCCCTGTTGAGACATGGCACTGCCCATGGCTCAACAAAGCTGCATATCTAAACAAGTTAGATGGTAAAATCGGTTTCTTTTCTTTGGAGATGTACAGTCCTTTTTCAAGGATTGCTCCTCGTTTTATCCACTTCTGTTTTTCTATATTTGTAGCAAGTGTCTGCATTGTTTTTAACATTTCTAAGTCTAAAATCTCAGATGGTTGTAATTCCTCACTCATAAGAAAAACTTCTGAAGCTGCTTGTTTTGCAGCTGTATCAGCCCTCGCATTACCTTTTGAAATCCTATCCTGTTGCTTGGTATGAGCTACGCATTTGCAAATAGCTACTTTTTGAGGTAACTGAATAGAGTCTAACAAGTCTAAAATGAATTGCGCATGGTTAATTGGTTTACCAGTAGATGTTATCATTCCTCTATTTTTCCACTGCTGCACAAAAACATGTACAGTAGAAAAAGCATACTGACTGTCAGTAAAAATGTTCACTTTTTTACCTTTTGCCAAGGTACATGCCCTTGTCAAAGCAATCAAGTTCTGCTGCTTGTGCAGATAAGTTGTGTGGTAAAGACTTTGCTTCTAAAATCTCGGTATCAGAAACTACTGCATACCCCACTAGATTTTGTCCTGTAGGACCCCTCCTGCACAAGCCATCCACATAGTATGTCACCTCGGCATCATCCAAGGGAACATCTGTGAGATCTTTTCGAGGTAATGTCTTCTGCTCAATCTCCTGCAGGCAGCAGTGTGGTTTGCCATCTGCAGGGGTTGGGAGCAAGATTGACGGATTCAAAGTTGTGCATCTTTCAATTGTCGTATGAGGTTGGCTCAACAGTATAGTCATACAGAAAAGATGTCTAGCAGGAGAAAGATATGCTACTTTTACTTGCAATAAAATAATCGCGACTGCATGAGGCACTCTGAATGTGAGAGGGTGGAACAATACTACTGAGGCTGAAGCCTGCACTGCCATTGCAGCTGCAACTACTGCTTGTACACAGTGGGGCAAGGATCGCTCCACTGGGTCTAGCTGTGATGAATAGTAAGCTATGGGGCATTGTCTGTCCCCATGCTGTTGTGTTAACACTGATGTCATATAACCTTGCTTACAGTCTACAGTTTGGAAAAATCGCTTATGATAGTTTGGTAATCCTAAAACTAAGGAAGAAGCTATCAGTTGTTTCAGTTTGCAGAAAGCTGATTCTGCTTCTGGTGTCCACTGTAATAAATCTTGTGCTGCCATTGGCTTTTTGAATATTAAGTTAGTCAGTGGAGCAGATTCCAAGGCATAGTTTGGAATCCAACTCCGACAAAAGTTAGTACTACACAGGAAGGACATCATTTCCTTCTTGGTAGTTGGTTTAGGTGCTTGTAATATTGCTGTTTTTCTGTCCTCATCTAATATTCTGCCTTCTTTGGATATTACATATCCCAGGTATTTGACCTTTTTTTTCCAAAGTTGCAGTTTGTTTTTGTTTACCTTGTGTCACTGAGTGGCTAAAAATTGTAATAATGCTATGGTATCCTCTCTGCATTCTTGCTGGGTGGGGGCTGCCAGCAGAATGTCGTCTACATAAAGTAAAGTCTGACTGCCTTTCGGTGGGATAAATCCCGCCAGGTTACTTGCCATTTCTTGTGCGAATATTGTTGGACTTCCACAATATCCCTGTGGTAGTCTCGTATATGTATACCGTTTCCCCTGAAATGTAAATGCAAACCAATATATGCTGTCAGGGTTTATCGGTATTGAGAAAAATGCATTGCTAATATCTACCACAGAAAAATACTTCTGCTGAGGTTTCAAATCATTCAATAAGGTGTGTGGATCTGGCACCATAGGTGCCTTGGGTATAACTGCATAATTTACAGCTTTTAAATCGTGGACCATACGCCATTCTTCGTTTGCTTTCCTAACAGGAAATAAGGATGTATTACATGGTGAATCAGGAGATTCTATCAAGACTCCTTCCTTAAGTAAGGCTGCTATTATATGTTTAATCCCTATTTCTGCATCCTTTCTTAAGGGATACTGTCTCTTTTGAGGTCTAAATGCTGATTTTGGCGTGATAGTAACTGGTCCTGCTGTATGAATAAGTCCTACATCTGATTTCCCTGTTGACCAGAGAGTCTCTGGTATGTCTCGTAAGGCTTTTTCCTCTTCCTCTAGTAAGAGTGCTACTCAGCTATCCTCACTTGCCTGTGAGTGCACAGCTGGGTGTGTCTGTGTTATCCAATTTAATTTCTGCTTTTGTACTCCTTGTTCAGAGAGTTCTAACTCTGTCTGCTTTTCCCACCTTGTGACTTTTTCTCCTAGGTCTGCCCACTTCAAATTTCTATTTTTAGTTAAACTTACATGTGGTAATCGATTAGATTTGTAAAGTGCTAGGAATTCCTCAGGCAATGAACAGCTTATTACACTGTTTCCTTCTGTGTCCCAGTACAAATTTCGTAATACTAACCTATTAGCATGGTTTCTAAACAGTTCTTGCTCATATTCTTTATCAGGTCCTGGCCTGTTACAGTAATATAGAGTGCAATGCAACAAATGCTGTTTATCAGTGTCAAGGGAGGGGGATTTACTGATGGCTACATTCATCAGTTCCTCAGTTACTGCCCCTGGACCAGTCGTAACTAAGTCCTGGCTGTAACAATAAAATGTTTCACCCTCCGGTTGCACTACAAAAGTATCCATTTGTCGTTGTGCCTCCATACCCTGCATAGTTGGAACTATGGCTATGCCAAATACCTGCATTAGGTCTCTGCCCAAGAGATTCACTGGGCATTTTGCAGAAAGAACAATTTTGCTTTTCTGGGTCATCCCTGAAACTGGGTCAGTTATCGCTATGTTGTGGGAGAGTGGCTCCCGATACAGCTGTCCATTAGCTGCTTTCACTAATATGTAGTCCAGTGATTCTGAATTTTCTGGTAGTTTGGAAGGATGTATCAGGGTCCATGAAGCCCCTGAGTCACACAGGAATTTGACTTCCCTCCCCTCTACCAGAAGCATAACTTCCAGTTTTGTGTCTGCCCAGTAGAGCTCTAAGCTTAATAATGCTAAGTCCAAAATTTCATTTTCTTCATTATCTATGAATTCATGTACATCCTCTATTCATTCTGTCACATCCTCTACCCTTTCTATCACATTTTCATTTGTCTTTTCTTGTTTATTCCTATCCAGTGATTCTTGACTATCATATAGTCATTCCTCACCCTCCTTATCTTCCATGTTACCTTCTTATTTTGCCTGCAATCCCTTGCTAAATGTCCCTTTTTCCCGCATTTGAAACATTCACCCCTTTTCTTTCTTTCTTCAAAGTCTTCTGATCGCTTATCAGATTGTTTGTTTCCCTGGGTATTTTTCTTGCCCTCCTTCCCAGTTTGTACTACAAAGACTTCTGATCCATCTTCTACTGCAAATACTTCAGTTTTCTTTTTCTTTTTGCTATTAAAATGCCTTTCGGCATGTCTTGCATATTCAAGTAATGACTGTAATCTACTTGTACGATGATCTACCATGTGCTTTGTAATAAAGCTGCTAATGAGCGCAACACTGCCTTTTAAAAATGCATTCTTTAGCTGTTGCTCATATGGGGAATCATGTGTTTGATCTTCAGGTACCTGCATTCCACAATGGTTATTAAAACATTCTAATAATCTGGCATAATATCTATCAACAGTTTCACCTTCTTGTTGTATGCATTGATTAATGCAAGTCCAATCAGCCCTAGGCTTCCATTTCTCAGAGATTCTGTCTGTCAGACCTTTCACTCTGTTGTCCAGTTCTGCGTTACTATGTGGGAGTGGTCTAAGCTCTGCATCACGGGGATTCCAGTTGCCACTGATCATGTGCCAATCTGGACCTACGATTTGTCTAACTACTTTCTCTACTTCATCTCCATTCAAATGGTAACTTAACCTCATGCCTTGTAAGTCTTCTAAGAATTTTCTAAAATTAACTTTTAGATGGGGAATTCCTTCTGTGGCTTTCCGGATGTCTTCCGGTGTCCACGGCCTATATACTAGAAGAGTTGGATCCTGTCCTGCCTGCGGATTTGGTACTTCTATGAGTGGACATATCTCTTCTTCACTCATAGCTTGTGAGTTTTCATTCATTTCATATAATTCAGTATCCCCTCTTAAGTTGCGTGTTCGAGACCTGGTTTCGATAGGATCTCTGACAAAATGTTTTGATTTTGCAGGAACAGCTGGGTATAGCAGAGGTGGATCAGCTTGTCCACTCGCTTCATATTCTGGTAAGGAAAGCGGAGGGAGCGGAGGAGGGGCTGTTGCTATTACCAAGTTATTATCTTCTTTATCTAAGAACATTGCTTTTCAGTTTTTAATCTTTTGTTCCTTGTGGTTTGCTTCCTCAAGCCACCTGTGTGCCTGAGGGACTCCTAATTATCGTTGCCTTTTTAGCTGACCTTTCGCGTCTGTTTTAAGTTGTCTAACAAGTTTAATAAGTGAAGGTTTATCTAAATTACCATCAAATTTGTATTTATCAACCCATTTTGTATAATACTAACATTATCGGCACGCTGTAATTGCATATATTTCGCGTCTTCGGTTAGGGGCGGGTCTTGGGAAGCTTTTGTGCACTGATTTCCCATGTTGCCTTAGCTAAGTTAAAAATTGTTACGTAACCCTTCTTATCACGTGGTACCACGATTTTACACCTTTTCACAGTTTATCTAGAATAACTGCCTACCTATTCTGTTTCCGTGATCTATGACAAGACGGCAATATTTTTGTCCCTGATCTGCACATGCAAATCTCCCTGACAAAACAATACTGTAACAAGTCCCTGATCTAAAACAGAAAAAAGGTAAATTCCTCCTTACCTGACCCTCCGTGTGTTGATCCACAGGAATGTTGACTCGTCCTCCAATCCCAGATCAGAAACCAGTGGCTGGCCTCTTTCGAATTACAATTCAGTCGGAGGTCTTTCAAAACAGAAGAGCTGATGTGGCCACTTCTCCATACGGGTACATGCCACCGGGCCCAATTCTGACCTGGGCATAGAGTGAGAGATACTTTCCGGTCCGAAGGACCAAAACTGTTAAAGGAAAAATATACTTTAAAAATTATCAAAACATGGTAGGTTCAGGTTAAGGCACTTTAATCTTGCAGCAAGGAGACAAAAACGTGCTAATATAGAGTTTGTCTAACTAGAATCAGGAAATGCAGGTATTCTTATACCTTTTCTAATAAGACATTGCCTACCAAGCTGATGTAGTGAGTCACAAGTTTTGTCATCATCATTTTGTAGTAATTGTTTTTACAATATTTTGCTGGTACTATCAATTTTTATGAGAAACTTCCTAAGAAAAACAACGTGGCCTTGGCTGCCACCGGTTAGATGTATGCAATGTTACCATTCAAGGTACTGTGGCTAATTCGAGCACAAAGCAAGTATAGATTGCAGTTCATTTCTCTAACAGTCCTTTGTCTATGTTATCTCTAACTTCTGCAGCTGTGTATGTTCTCATACTTCGAACAGAGCTGATTGTTTAAAATCATTACATTTACAGAATATAGCATTGTTCATTCATTTCTTCCTGACCACCTAGCAGATAATCACCTGCTTCTCAAGTACATTTCCAAAAGGCATAAACATGAATATTGCTGTGCTAGCAATTACTAGGTCAGAGGGCATCTTGCAAGTTTCAGAAAGCACACTGCAGTTTCAAAAAGCATCTTTTCAGTCTCATATGAAACTCAACTGTATATAAAACAGTGCATAGAAAATAGAATGAAAAACGTGTTAACTTATTTAGTTTCTAATTAGCATTAAGTATACACACATTAATACATATTTTTCTGACCGAATTTAAGTACCTTTATCTGCACTTTTTTTCAAATAATACAGTATTTAAATTGATTTAACTGTGTTGCATGATTATTAACTGAACTGGAAGTTTTGACTCTGCCCTTCAGTTAGGTTTCCTACCCACCTTCCCTGTTTCTGTTTTGATGTTAATCTTAGTGGCTTTGAAACTGCCCGCCCCTCTTGTAAATTTGTGTTTGGATACTCCTTCTGGGCCCATCTCATTTGCTCACTCAACTGAGTGCAGTGAGATCATATTCTGATTTCAGGCAATCCTACTGTGTACAAAGAGAGCATCTGGGAACGAGAACAAAAAAAAAATTTAAGCTTGTTTCCTGCCTTTCCTGTTAAGTGCTCTATACTTTTTGTAGGCTTCTGCGCCCCCAAGCCCTTCTGTGTTGGAGGAAAGCCTTTTAGCTTACTTTTGTTTCTTATAACTAGCCAGTTTTCTAGTTTCAGCACTCAAATCTGTTTATTTGAACTCAGCACTTGTTCAGAACTCATTGTAAGCACTACATAAGCTGCAAATTACTACAGCACTCGACTTTCCTCACTTGTCTAGTGGAAAGCAGTTTTTAGTACTTAATAAATAAGCACTTATCCAGGCATGTCTAAGGGTCAGCTCCCAGTGATTTCTCCTGTCTACCTGTTGAATCTGGGCATCTTGGGGCAATGCAGCAATTGCCTCATGTACACAGACAACCCTCTCCTCCTACCACCCAACACTACAACCTGTGAGAGATGCACTTATATAGCCAAAGTGGAAGCAAAGCTCTCTTCACCCAAGACTGGACTAGACAGTCAAGAGGAGAAGGTAAACACTTGCACCACACCACACTTATCACATAGTCCCTCAAAGCCTACACCACCAAAATACACACACAGAAACACGAAACACACACCTACATTCGCAGAGGCTCTCAATAAAAACCTGCCCAAGCATCAGGACATCCAAAGCATAAATGCAAGCAAACTCCACCCCCCCAACACAACCCAAATGACACATAGACCACAAACTCAGTGTGCCACTCGACCACAGCCCATAAGGCATAACAACGTACCCAACACTCTAGTCATAGGTGACTCTATAGTCAGGCACACTGATGTTCTGCTCACTAGACTAAACAAGGAGATAGTTACTGTCAGCTGCCTGTCAGGTGCCAGGATCTGCCACATAATGCATGCACTCAGGTCACTCCACAATAAGTACAAATATGACACTGTCATTGTCCATGTTGGTGTGAATGACCTGAGACGTACATCCCTGGACTACATGAAAAGAGACATGGAGGAGCTCTCCGATCTTGTATCCCAGGCAGGTATGACCCTAACCCTGAGTAGCATCCTACCATCAGCCAGAATGATACCACAGTACAAGGACAAAATGATTGACTTCAACAATTGGCTAAGCTTCCAGTGTCATTCTAAGGGGATCCAGTATTTGTCTGCCTGGGACGACATGATTGACAGTCCACAATGCTTTGCCAGAGATGGCCTGCACCTGTCGCCCTTAGGATTCCGGATACTGGTTAAGGCTCTTGCCACCCCTATAGTGCCTTTTTTAGGCAAGGTTCAAATGACAAATTCACCACCGTAACAGGTACAAGCAAGTGAAATCTGAGGGTAATGCTAGAAGTCTAAACCTCAAAATGCACTCACGTGAGACACTCCTTAAAATGGAGAGCATTGACATCTGTGCAGTGACAGAGGCCTGGTTCAAAGCTCCAGAGAGCACCCCTGCATTACCAGGCTTCAATTCATACCGCACCTTTCGGCCACCTAACCCAGAAAGAAGCACTAAAGGCGGAGGCGTGTCCATATTCATTAAGGATATCCACACCTCCAGGCTAGTTGCACAGCATAATGCATCTGAGATTATCCAAGTGCAACTAACGCTGAGCAAGACCGCAGTCCAAATTGTAGCTTGCTACAGACCCCCCCACCATGCCCCAGGATTCACACTCCTCATTTCTTGATACACTGGAAAGTATTAGGGTACAACCCAACACCCTAATAATGGGCAATTTCAACTACCCCACCATTAACTGGGAAAACTACTCATGTACCAACTCTCTTGCTCAACGTTTTGTAGAATTCATAAATTCCAATGCCTTGGATTCACACCCCCACCAGGGGCAGCAATATCGTAGACCTGGTCATTACCAACATGGGAAACCAGTGTTCCACACCAGAGGTCAATTCCTCGTTGGTCAGATCTGACCACAAGCAAATCAGCCTAGACATCCACATCCCACCCCCACCCCCAATTAGGGAAACCATCGTAAAAAATTTCTCCAAAGCCAACTTCACACTTCTTAAGACAGAAGTGGCAAACTTCATGACACCCATGCAGACGGACAATAGAGGTATGACTGCCAAGTCCTACACAAATGCACTTTATAAGCACTTACACGAGTGCATGGATCATGCTATCCCTAATAGAACCAAGATGTTATCCTAGAAAAAAAGGAAGCCAATCTGGTGGTCCTCTGCCATAAACAAATTCTACAACAGAAGAAAGAAACTGTTGCAAAAAAGAGTAAAATCCCATGACTGGAGGGAACTCCCTGGTCAACCTCAGTAAGAAGCTGAGATCCCTCATAAAATCCTCCAAAGCTAGTTACGAAAGCAAAATTGCCACTGACTCTAAAGACAACCACAAAGCATTCTATAGCTATGTCAAGAATCTAAATGGGAACACTCAGATCTGCTCTGAGTTACAGCACAATGGCAATAAATATACAGAACCAACTGATATTGCCAACATCCTAGCAGATAGGTTCAGTGCTAACTTTACCCACCTCTCACCCCCTAGAGGGCCCATCTCTATACCGGAAGAATGCAAAGTTCCTATAATCACGGCTGCACAGGTAAAAAACACACTCTCCAAAGCCAAGAACACAGCATCCATGGGACCTGACAATATCCCAGGCTGCGTTCTACATGAACTACAGAATGAACTGGCACACTACCTAAGTACCATGTTCAATCATAGCCTCACCTCTGGCTTTGTACCCACTGAATGGCGCACCATGACGGTTATCCCACTCCACAAAGGGGGAGCCACGATGGACCCCGGGAACTACCGCCCCATTAGCCTGGTCTGCAAGGCCATGGAACGTATCATCGTGGAACTCATAAACAAAGACATTGGTAATCTAATCTCCAAACTCTGGACCCTACCCAGTTTGGATTTGTAAAAGGCAGATCATGTCTCCTAAACCTGATTGACTTCTTTGAAGCAGTCACCAAAGCCATAGATGAGGGTAAAATGGTTCACGCAGCTTATCTAGATCTCGCCAAGGCTTTCGACACCATCCCCCACTCTGGAATTATAGATAAGCTCACTAAACTAGGTATAAATCCCTATGTCACAAGATGGGTTGCCAACTGGCTCACAGACAGAACCAACACTGTGAAAGTAGCGGATTCCAAATCCAACATCAGACCAGTGACAAGTGGAGTACCACAGGGTTCAGTCCTGGGTCCTCTCCTGTTTGGTATCTACTTCTCCGAAGTGCAGGCCAACACAGAAGGTCTTTATTAACAAAGTTTGCAGATGACTGCAAACTAGGAGCCATAATCGAAACTCCTAACGATGTGGACAAACTACAAAAGGGCCTCACTGAGAAAGATACCTGGTGTGAAAGCCTTGGCCTGAAGCTCAATGCCAAAAAGTGTATCGTCATCCCCTTTGGTAAAAACTCTGTACCCATGAACTACCACATAGCTGGTAGTCTACTTAATGCCGAAAATGTGATGAGACCTTGGGACACAGGTGGACAGTGGTCTCTCCTTTGATAATCACATCGCCACAGTGGTCAGGAAATCCTTATACATGGCTCATCTCATCACAAAAGGATTCTCATCCAGAAAAAGAGGTCATTGTTCCCCTCTACTCATCACTCATTAGACCCATTGTAGAGTACAACACCCCTTTTGGTATGTACCTCACAAGACATCTACAACAACTGGAAAGACCACAGAGATACCTCACAAAGAGGATTGCTGGCCTCAAACAGATACCCTATGCAGACCGCCTCAAAAAACTACAGCTTTACTCCATCGCATATCGCCTACTCGGGGGCAATCTCTGCCTAACATACAAAGCTATGTCAAACCCAGAGCTGTTGGACATGCTCCACTTAAAGAAATCCCAATCCCTCCGAGCTACATGCTCTAGGGACCTAAACCTTGTCACCACAATAAACAGAACATGCTGGAGGGATAGATTCCTGTCCCAGAGACTTACCATAGTCTGGAACAGACTACCTATCTATGTCAAACAGAGCTCCTCATTAGCACTCTTCAAGAAAAATCTTGATGATTGGATGGGAAATGGGAAATTCACCCCAGGGATCACTTCTGTGGCTCTGCTCGACAGGGGCACAGGAAAATAATTTTCTTGGGTGGCGAAAGCCAGGGTACATTTTTTGGCTAGGTTTGTATGGGCCCTAGGGCTGATAGCCTAGTACCTACCTATGAATCTAAACAAAACAAACTGCTGGATATATTTGCATATACCTCATCATTCCAAGGCAGGAATTCCTATGATTTCCATTCCTGCATCACAGGTGTAATTTGAAAAGGACCTTAATGACTTCAGCTTAACTTGGTGTTTTTCTCACCCACCCGTTTCTTGTGCATTTTAAACTTGTTGTCTTTTGAACTCCCCACCCCAACTCTAAATTTTGTGTTAGAAGTCATTTCCCATCTTATCTCATCTACTCATTTTACTGGGCACTCAAAGTTCAAACTGGGAAGGCCTTCCCCTTAGACTCTTAAAACCTGTGTTAGCCCCTGTTTATCATCACTCAGTTATTGCACTCTGAAATAGTAAAGTTTTATTCCTTTTTCCAGCTTACTTTAGAAAACTGTACCACCAGGTTATTTAAATGCTGACAGTTTAGAAAGCAAAACTTTGAGAATACATGCACATTTTCACCAAAATTTACTTTTAAATGCAACAAAATAGTAGTAATCAGTTAAGTAATGAAGTAAAAGTGCAGTAAATCAAAAGACACTAGCAGCAATTAGATAAAGGAAATACCAATACACTTTATATTGAAACTGTGCAGAAAAATGCAGTAAATAATTTGAAAATACGGCAGCAATCATCAAAAACAATATAATGGCCCTCTCTTCCTTCTCTCACCAGGAGCAAAATGCAAGGATTAATCCCAAGCTGATTCCAGAAAAACGGTTCCCAAGCTCTCAAGTGATCCCAGGTGGTACCTGAGGGTGTCATCAGCATCCAGGATCCTCCAATTCCTGAATGCTATGCTCCAGCATGCTAGTGACCACATATATTTTCCCCATACTCCTGAGGATAGGGCCAGAATATGCAGTTCTACCCTGTAACACACTACCATAAAGTATTGGGTGCCATAGATTATATACATGTGGAAATGAAGGCACCACCTGGGGAACAGGAAAGGCTCCTACATTAATAGAAAGGGCTTCTACTCTTATTAATTGCCAAGTCATGTGTAATGCCAAGGAAATCATCTTGAAAGTGTGTGGTGGCAACCCAGGTAGTTACCATGACTCATGTGTGGCACACCTCCCAACTGTATCAGATGTTCACTGGGGGGATATCCCACAGGGTAATTTACTGGGAGATGCAGGTTATGCAGCGGAACTGTGGCTGATGACACCATCAGAAATGCACACACACACACACACACACACACACACACTGATGAACATCTTAATGTGGCACACACTCAAATCAGAAATATCAAAGAACATATGTTTGGGCTGCTGAATTTGTTGTTCTAGTGCCTGGATACATACATACATACATACATTCATACATTAGTACTAGGCTAAGTGCCCTTGAGGACCATTTTAAGTCTAGCAAATTATCCCATGCAAGAATCAAACCCTGCACCTTGTGTCTGTAAGGTAAACACCATAACCATTATGCCAAACTCCCAGCCCTTGGAGGAGACCCGCAGTACAGTCCATGTAAATGTACTGAAATATTCACAGTACATGCAATGCTACACAACATAATCCTGAGAAAACCGCTTCAACAGAGTCATCAAGGAGAAGGAGCACACATCCTGCTACCAGTGGCAAGGTCCCCACAGCCACACACAGGTGTGGAGTCAGAGGGGGACCCAGCAGCTTCTGTGGTTGTAGGTAGATGTAGGCATGCTCAGTATGCCCTTGCATTAGCTAAGAGACAGCACGTAACATACTAACTTGCCACCTAAGGGCCTAAAACCTTCTTCCTACACACATTTATTTATTTATTTATTTTACATTTGTTTACCAGGAAAGTCAGACTGGAGAGGAGTCCTTTTCAGCGGAGGCCCGGGGAGAAAAGCTCCTAATACAGCTTGTAATTTTTCATCTGTCAGTTTTGTTTACATCAGTAATTTTGAATACATAGTTACAGTAAAAGTAGCTTGATATTATTAACATTGCAACAGGTAGATATGTTTACATAAAGTACAATTTCTGACTTATATATGTGTTTTAAAATTGTGAAAAATTACATATTTATTATAACAAGCAACTTTGCAGGACTTCAAAGCTAGGGATATTATAGAGGTTACTATGGAAGAGGGTGTGAGGGGTTAATAAGAGTAGAAAATATAGAGAGTAGATACATTAGTGGGGAGTAGAGAGAGGGAGTGAAGTGAGCTGAGAGAGACTGTTTTGGAAGTGAGCAGAAGCAAGTATAAGGATTAACCAGGATCGTCACTTTTGTAGAGCCAGGTTGTAGTGGGTGGATTATGAGGCTAAGGATGTAATGCAGCTTGAAAAGGGGTGTGGAAAAAAGAGTTAGTACAATTTGGGTATAGAAGGGATGGAGTAAGTTGATGGGAGTAACAAAGTGCTAAGAAAGAGGAGAATGGTGATAGAGCAGTAGGGTATACAAGAGATTAGTCATGGCCGTCATAAACACAACCGAAGTTACAGAGCCATGATTGTTGTAGGTGGGATTTTAAGGCCTTTCTGAAGGATCCAATAAAAGTTGTAGATGAGATGCTAGGGGGAAGGTTACTCCAATGTTTGGCAATAGCATTGCTATATAGGGATGTACCTGTGGAATTATTGCTTTGGTCACATTTAGCAGGATTTTTTGATGGGAACATTCATATAGTAGATGCCAGGCAATGCTCACAACCTTTACCTACCCATGTAATGGCTGTGTACTGCTTGCATCAGATAGTCAGTCCTGAACTAAAACTGTTACAACTTCTGGATTTACAAGATAAGTGTTGAACCTGGAGTGTATGTGTAATAATAAGAATGACTGGCATATCATTGCATATTACTTGGTAGTGTAAGCAAGTACAAGGTGGGATATTTGTACAAAAATGACCTTAAAATGTGACAGCAGAAACCTATTTGACTTTTATATGTACATCATTATTAAGCAGTAGGCCTCAGGCATCAAAGATTCTCACAATCATACCTATCAAAAGTAGTGATGGCAACTGCATGCCCTCAGTTGAGCACCATATGTTTGTACTGGAATATCATTACAGAGAAGAGTTAGAAAGTAATGATGCACATTTCAGTTTCAGACTTCACAACCCCCTCACAAGATCATTAATGATAAAGATGGAAAAATGTTGATGCTTTCAACTGTCTAACTTTCGAAGACCAATATAAGTCAAAGGTACAATTACCAGTTCAACATCATAAATACAGATATACTAAGCACCAAATCAGCTATGCACCCTGAGCATCAGAGACTAAGCTTATGTATCCCTGAATCCAAAAGTAAGAAAATGGGGATATGGCACAGTTATCACTTGCAGAGGGTGTTGGGGGGTGGGGGCAGGGAGCCTAGGCTGGCACAAAAGGTCAGTGAGTGTGTGTGAATAAGAAAGAGAAGCAGACAGACATGCAGATAAAGTAACAAATGGCCAGTGAGACAAAATGTGTCTGTATGGATCCTCCAGGTGAAATTGGTGTGTGAGTGTCTGCATGAACACAGCCAAGCTCTGTGTTAGCTGTACGTCTTGGTATGTTGGACACATGTGAGCTGTGCATGGTAGAGGTGGCAGTTCATTGTCATACCCAACCATGACAAATAGCTCTGCCAAGAGTTCCACTGGCATGTCCAGCCCATGGTCAAATACACTACTGCTACCAGAATGTGACTGATGTCTGCTGGATGAGCTCCCCTCACAAGGATGCCTAGAACCACGACCCCATGGAAGGCCACGTCTGGGTGTGGACAGCCCAACCACTGATGGAGCAGTGGAAGTGCTGCCACTATGGAAGCATGATCAAGCACGGCCACGTTGTCTAATAGCAGATGATGTGGCTGTCCTATGCCCACAAGAATGCCATTCCCCTCCCAGCAGATGTTCCATCACAGACACTGCTCATTCCAACATGTCATTTATCTGATCCATTGAATCGGCAACACTGTGGAGCAGTCACACATGTCAGCCTGTGTGACATCTACAACCCTAAGCATTTCTCTGGAGGATCTATGGGAACATGCCTCCATGACGGCCCTAAACATACTTTGAGTGGCATGGGAAGAGACACCTGGATCAGGTGGAGGATGGACAGCAGGCCTTCTCTGAGCACACCTAACAGCCCTCCTGTATGGCACCTCACCCACACTTTAGCTACAGCCAGAGTCAAAAGGCACTAAAGCCGCAGTAACCACACTTCCCTGATCAGTTATCTTGCCCTGCACCTGTCCAATATCTGGGGGGCTCACTGGAATGGGTAGGCATAGGCCTTCTGTCTTTGTCCGATGGAATTTCAGGGGATGCCTGTATGTCAACCTCAGTGTCAGATTCAACCTCTGCACCCCCAACTGTGCCTCTATTTGGCCACCATCATCAGAGTCCGTTGATACTCTGACATCAGCTGGTAGAAGTCCCACTCTTCCACTGTCAGAATCACCTCTGACAATAAATAACAAATACAGGAAAAAATAAGTACCTACACTACTATATTCCAATATATGCTAACAAAATAACATTGGTGTCACTGTAGTATAGCAATACACACAACAATCCTGACATTAACATCACACTCTAAAATATTTCTTTGAACTGCTTATTAGTACTGACATAAAAATATTTGGCTTACCATGTACAGATGATGGTATGCTCCCTATGCCGGATGGTCCTGGAACAAGTTAAGCAAAAAGTAAGGACAACATCATCACAATTAACAGTAACACAGGGGTAAAACATTTTGACCGTTCTATGTCCATTAACTATACTTTCAACAAGAATTTGAATGACGAGCCCAACCTAAGCCCCATGTGCAATCAATCAGAATGCGTTGGTAAGTGTAGCAATCTTCCACCCCACCCAACCAATTTCTTGCTAAACAGAACTAATGTATTGATGTAAATATTTTACTATACAACAGTATTTAACAACTGAGATACAAATCCCTACATGGAAGCTCCTCCTGGGACCTACTTGCTGCTCCTGAAACAGTAGTGCTAATGTCAAGGACATGCCATTCTGCATTTTCCTAGGAACTGTCTGGATCCCTGACAGTGGACAGGAACTCTTCATTTTCTGTTAGTGGTGGTACTGTAGCAGGCCCAGCAATACCCATCTGATCATGGGCCACTGCAGGTACTCTCCTCTGTGCAGATGAGATCATATGAGCAGCCCTGTGGTGCACCTGATCATATGTCCTGTTGTGTCTGCCTACTGAATTCACATCTGCAACTATCTGCTGCCAAATTTTCATTCTTCCTGACATGTTTTCACATCCCCTCTCAAGCAAATATGCACCATGTTGCCTAAAAGCTTCCACAATGACCTGATTTTCAGAGTTACTGAAGGGTGGTTTTCAAGGATTGAGACAACTGGGTGCCATACTCCTAGGCATGGGTGCCCGCAGGCAGGTGCAAGGGGGTGCACTTGCATCCCCTGGAACTGGCTGGCCAAGAAATTAATTTTATTTTAATTTAAAAAAAATTTTTTTTTTTTTTAAAGGACGTTCCTCTTTAAGAACACCCTTTGCATCCATATGTGCCAGAACATTAGAAGACCCATGTGTGCATTGTACGCTAACGTAAATTCAAACACAAAAGTGCGCAGAGGTTGCCAGAGTCACAGTGATCCATTTATGCACTGCCATTTTTGTTTATATGCAGGCTGACTGAGGTAAGGATTTTTCTGCCAGAGAAGTGCTCCGTTTTGTTTGTTTATATACAGCAGAGGAACATACCTTATGTGGGATCTTAAAACGTTCATGGTCCTCAAACTTTCACACACCGAAAAGGGTCTGTAGACTGCTACACATTCAGTGTTAGCAATTCTTTTAGCTGATACCCATTGTAAAAAGAAATCCTATTAATTAAAATATCTTGTTTAAGTAAAAACAGCATATTTAACCATCCTATGCCCCTCCTAGCTGAAGTCGTTTGTAAGATCTTAGTTTGTGTTCCACATTATGATGGCTAATGTACCTCATTTTGGAGATGGAAGGTTGAGAGCTGTGCTCGTACTACCTTCAAAAACATAGACTAAAATGTCTGAAGCTTCTGTTGTTCTTAATTTATGTTGCTATGGGGACAGCATCAAGATGGCATAGGGTTGAGTGTCAACATCTTGTGGAGAGAAACTTAAAAGAGTAAAGCAGTGTTTGATATAATCAGTACCAACTTAAACTGTAGGGGAAAGTTTACTTTTTAATTTTAGTCTGTAACAGACTCTTGCTGACATGTGGATATGTCACAGAAATGCTCATATTTAGTCCAAAATGCTGAATATATGGTTTTGTGATTGTTGGGAAGTTTCCTTTTACAGAATGATGCAAAGACCGTCGCCGTTTTCTGATAGTTACTCATATCCTTGTTATTACTTCGGAATAATTATGAAATAATGTAATCTTTTTCTTGCTTTTTTAATGTGGATGAAGTGTAAGTGTTTTTCTTATATTTAACAGGCTTTAACAGACCTACTTGCATATTTACAGCCCTTTATGTAAGCCACGCTGTTATTGTAAATATAAAGAACTAAGCAACAAGCTGTTGTCAATGCCCAGTCTTGGCTTGTGCTGTGCTGTTTTAGTTTATATGCAGGCAGAAGTGCTCTGTTGTTTTTGGATTCATCTCTATGCAGTTTCCGTTTACTAAAGTGTGTGTGTTAATCTCTATGCAGGCTTATGCTGGGTTGGTTTATGCACTGCTGTTTTAGTTTATGTGCAGGCAGAAGTGCTTCGTTTTTCTAAGGTCCATTGTGTTTGGATTAATCTCTATACAGAGATTCCATTTACTAATGGGCGTGTGTTTGTTTGTAAGAGGGAGGGGTCTATGGGGGGGGGGGGTCATACCTCACAATTATCCAGATTTTTGCCTCATATTTTCAGATTGTTTCTCATAAAATTGTGTTATTTCTGGCAAATCACTGAAGACTGAAGTTGAGTTTTAGACTTCATATCCTCAGAAAATGCATACTAATGCAAACAATTTTGTTTTATCCATTTTCTAAGGAGGTCAGGGGATGTATGTGTGTGACTCATACCTCTCAACTGTACAGATTTTCACAGAGGCTGAGGTATGTGTGTGTGAGAGAGAGTGAAATGCCCTATTTAGAGTTAGCAGCTGGAATTTATTTTCAAGGAATTGTGACCTTCATGGGCAGAGAATTTTACTGCTGCTAAGAGAATTTTACTGCTGCTCATGCTAAGTCTGCTTAAAATGTGCAACTGTTTTGTTTAACAAATGGTATCACTAGTGTGGTATAGAATTTCAAAACAGTCTTAGTAGCACAGCAGGTAGCATACTTGCATCTTGATGTAGAGGGCTGTAGGTTGTACTCCCACCGCATGTAGATTTGTATTTTAAGGGGGTGGAGTGCTGCAGTCCTGAGTATGTCCTCCTTTGGATGAGATGCCTAGTAACTATGAACCTGTGTTTCTGCTTGCCACTTATTCCTATTGCAATATACAAGCTTAGCATTTTTTAAATGTAACATAGGCAATTTATTGTTTAAGGGGAGCAGGGACTGAATTTGTAGATGAAACACTGAAATATAAAGTTGTTTTCTAGCAACAACCTCTCCATTAGTTTCGGATCTCTTTAATGTGAAATTATTCAGATGATTTTTACTTCTGCAGAGATTGTGCATATTGACTGATATTGGTGGATTGTAATGATAGATGTTTAACTGGCCTTTTATGGTTGAAATGTTCTGAATTGGGCAATTTGTCATTATTGGTTCATATGTTTTGTTTCATTGCTTACTGGAAAAAATGTTCAAACCTATAAAACACACTCTCTAAGTGGTGCTGTATTAACAAGGGATATAATTCAATTATTATATATTATAATTAATACAATCAGGAAGATTAATCAAAGCAGCTATGCATGGTTCTG
The DNA here is from genome assembly GCF_019279795.1 of Protopterus annectens. Lineage (NCBI taxonomy): Eukaryota > Metazoa > Chordata > Ceratodontiformes > Protopteridae > Protopterus > Protopterus annectens. The sequence continues at coordinate 1,754,843,795 of NC_056725.1, forward strand.
AAATATGTGCAAAGGGCCTATGATTTGAAAGCAGTCCAAAGGTAGACTTAACCTGCCACTGGCCAGATGCATTTTCTTTGAATGTGTGTTTCAATGCTGTTTCAGTGAATGTGAGTTTCAAAGGTAGAGAAGTTTTAATGCTAAGTCTGTTTTCATTGTAAGACTATTGCTTTGTTTAAGTTTAGCAAATGTCTATCAGTGTTTGTGCTGTAAAATAGGAAGTTACTAGGCTACTGGCCCTGAGGCCCTAAAATTTGAAATAAAAGTTGTAAATTAAAACCAAATATCTGTAATCATTGTAGAAGTAAAGCATAAAACAGTATGCACACCGAGAGTTTTGAACAGTGTTTATGGCAACTGGGGAGAAATAGACAAGTAATGGGATACTGGAATGGCTGTGTGTGTGGGGGGTGGTGGTGGTGAAGGGGGTGGGGTTGGGGTGGTGGTTTTAAGGGGGCGGGGTTGGGGCGGTGCTCCGGGTTTGCACCCCCCCTGCAAAAAATCCTGTGGGCTCCCTTGCTCCTAGGTGTCCTAAAACACAACCGAAGGATAATACAATACACATAAGTATCACATAACTACAGAATAATTGTTACCAGATAAAACAGAAAATGTAGCATTACAGTATTACCCACTGGAGAAACATAAAACAGTCTAAACATTGGAAATATGACCAACACGCTGGATGCAAAAAAGGGAGAGTAACAATAGCAACATTTCCTTGTTTGTGCCATAACAGAAATGCAACTTTGCTCCCCCCACCCACAAAAGAACATGCAAATGACACATTTTGCTGAGAAACCATCTCTGAAATGCTAAAAGTGTTATCAAATGAAATGTCCCTGAAACATGAATACAGATTTTACACAGAACATTCCATTTTAAGGTATTGCCATCCGTGCATACCTGTGAAATGCCCTGACAAACATACCCATGCCATCAGTACACTTCTAACTAATACATACAGATAAAAGTGTAGCATTTGCTAATCAAAAAAATATATATGGGTGTGTGTGTGTGTGTGTGTGTGTGTGTGTGTATGTATGTATGTATGTATGTATATATATATATATATATATATATATATATATGTGTGTGTGTGTATATAGATTTTTCTGAATGACATTTCAGCATATGCAGTATATAGTTGGAAAATGCAAACATACCTTCTCAAGTTCAGTAATCTTATGTGCTGCTATATCCCAAAGTAATGGCCTCTTTTCTGTGTTCTCCACATAAAGAAGTCTCCTCACCTTTAGGTTCCCTAGCTACATGGTTGCCTTTTTTTGGTGCAGATTCAGGGCTGTCAGCATGATGAAGATACAAGTGAGGTGTGAACTCATTAGAACTGCTGAATCCCAAATACTTGACTGTGTATAAAAGATGTAAACTTAGTGTAGGCACTCCTTCAGTGTTTGCTGCTAATGGATTGCAACTGTGAATGATTACTGGTAGAGAGAAGGAAAACACAGCATCAATGCAGACTGTCCCACCACTAGTAGGTGTGTCAGGTTAGAGTTGCAAGACATGTAGAAGTCATTTTATTAAGGCTGGAAATGTAAGTAAGTAGCACAGAATTTACAGGTTGCATTAATTAACATCGAACCTCCCCTTCATTTGTTGACAACTGTATATTATTGCCATGTAATATTGTCACACACTTTAAGGACAAGGTTATAGAATGCCTTGTAGACTGCATGTCTCATATTACTAGTCAGATAAGACAACAATGTGCAGCAAACAGAGAGAAGTAAGACATGCATTTTTGCAAGCAATAGTTATAAATGGTTCTGTGATCAGTCAGTGCACTGTGTCCAAAATTAATACATGTTCAAATAACTGTTATATGGTTAGTTAGTACTGTGGATGGTGTTGCAGTTGGTTATATGCAGAATGATTTCAGTTCCCTGCTGCAAAGCTGTGTGTGTGGCAAAGAGGGATAAGGCGCCCTTATTGTGTTCTGAAGGTTCATTGGAGTGAAAGTTCAAATCCAGACCAATGTAGATGTATTTCATGTGTACTAACAGACATTTTGTAGTGTTTATTTCATATATTGCTTTTCTTCATTTTAACTATGTTTCCCTTTTATTTATTTTTTTTTAATACCAGTGTTTGTGCAGTGAGCAACTTGGTGCAAACAAGGGAAATGGAGAAAAATTGTCAGGTTTGGCTGTGCTCATCTCGTTTGCACGACGCTTGGCAGTTCACAAACTGGGCTAGTGGGCCACCCAGGAAGCAGACAGAACACCTGCAAACAGGGCTGCCCCGTCTGTATAAGGACAAAGGTCAAACAATACATTGTTGCAATGTTTGCTTTCCTTCATGCAACTTCGCTTAGTGGCATTGCGCTGTGTTGCAGGACAGCTAGCAAAGTTCCCCAACACCTGCAGACAGGACTCTGACAGCCAATAATTAAAAACAGAAACATTCGGTTAATTCTGTTAGGTACAGCTCAAACACTCTAAGCAGAGTTGCGCGGCAGTTAACAGAGAACATAAGAATGAGTAGAAAATTATGGAAATGTCATGTAACTGTGGCAGCTGGTGTAAGTGTAAGGCTGGAGTACAGATAGTCCTGCATTCTGGTACAGGGTGTGCAACCTATTTTTACTGTTGTGACAGTGCAGTTTATAGCAATGAACTGAAAAATAAACAAGTATTATTTCAACATTCTTGTGGCACAGACCGAAGTATAGGACTGCCATACACATGGTCCAGAGTTCTAATGCAGGATATTCCATAAATTTTTACTGTTCCACTTCCCATTATATTCACTGTCACTTAGAACACTTTAGATAGTGGAACTGGTATGAATTATATGTATGAGGGATAAGACAGCCTTATTATATTTTCAGATGTATGACTGAGGGTATACTGTCTACTATATTTCTGTAAGTATAATTCTGCTGTCTTGACTTGCATGGCCGTCACAATTACATAACACACATACGCAACTGGATTTATATACAAGGATCTTGTCTGGCCACACACATACATGTGTAACACTTCAAGTCTTCACCTGTATTTATGAGTGATTCCTGAAATTGTCTGAGCAACATTTCTTTTGTGGCAAAGATAGAAAGTCAACACTGTAAAAGAAAATGTTTTGTTACTTATGCCTAGGTTTGAATCCCACACTGTAAAAATCAGTGTATAAAGGCAAAAGCAAATGTATCAGGTCATGACATTTATGCCCCCTGTGCATGTCTGCTAGATTAACTCACCTAATAGTTACCTCACAATTTCCAATATATATTTCCAAGCTACATTACCAAGCACCCCTCAAACTAAGGTCAAGTGTAATATTAACCTTTCAATTTCAAGTATTTATGTCCTCCCTGCTTGGCGCTGCTGCGCTCTGCTTACCATCGAGCAAAGGAAGTGGGCATCGTTGCTTGGGTTTGTGCACTACCAGTAAATGAGATAACTGGAATTGGCGGGACAGCATAATTTTCCATTGCTGTAGGTCTGGTGTTAGACATGGCTGGAGTTAGTGGGGAAGCTGACAAGTTTAAAGCGCAGAAGTGAAGTGTCCAGGATATTTATTGGACTCCTAGTAAAGCACCACAGCCAAAGACATTTACATGGGGACTATTCTTGCTCCCAGTACAAGTCTGAGACATGGAATAGTTCAGCTCAGGCTGTATCCAGTGCTACTGGCATCCTGTACACAGGAGAACATTGTAGGCATCATTTTAATGACCTACATAGGCACAAAAGAGATACACTCAACCATTGGTTGAATTAATTTGAGACTGCGGACATTCCACAACTGTGTGAAAGTATGATAATAAGAGAGCATTTGTAATATTTAGAAAGTTAAATGTATGCAAGACTGGAATTCATAATGCTCTTCTGTTCTTTCCCCAGCTAAAGCAGGCCAAGAGTTCAACAGACAGGCTCATGTTGCTCAATTGGAGAGACTGAGAGAAGCAATTGGTATATATGCAGTGCAAGAAAAGTATTATTGTAGCTTTAAAAGTTAGATATATTTGTTTTTCTTTATACAATTGTAGCAAATTGAGCATGCATATCCTAACTGTAACTGCAAGTATGTGTGCATTAGTCTGTAGCCCAAACCAACTTTAGGAGTCAAATATAAGACTTTAGTCACAGGTTCTGGGTTCAAATACCATGAGTAACAAATGTACAGTACTAATTTTATCTCCTTTTATTTTTCTTTCACCAACTCTTATCTCTCTCTCTCTTTTTATTTTATACTATGTGTCCTTAAAATGTCTCCATGTCATCCATCTGTACCAAATCACTAAATGCTACACAGCACAGCAAGGTAGGCCAGCCCCTGTGGATCAGCCTGTCCCCGCTCCAGCACCAATGTCCAGCATGTTGGGAGCCATCCTGGCAGCACTGCTTCTGTTGCCCCTGCACTACCTGTCCCCTCAGACAGTACTGCCTCAGCAGCTGCTGCTGTGGTAACTTCTGGGAGCAGTGGTGGAGGTGGTGATTTTATCACCTGCAAGGCGATGACAGGGTTGTTGCACAGGGTCGTGCACCACACCATTGGTGTACACCTGTGCCAGATAGAGAGGCTGTTCTCCCTCATGGTCCATAGAAGGAGAAGACATCAAGTACTCCAGCTACCAGTGGAGTAAGGGGACAGTGAGGCCAGTCCAGTGGGGGAGTACTCTATTCTCATAGTCTCCATGTTTGACTGGCATGAGCCAGTGGTGTCCCCTCCGTCACTCCAGTCATGATGTTCCCCAATCTTGTGTGTCCCTCACTGTCCCTGTCTCTTGTTTTGTTTGTTTGCATTTGCTTCCTCACCTACCCCACTTACCTGACTCAGAAATGCCCATGAATTTTACCCAGCATTCCTCTTTTACTGAACTAAAAAAAAAGTGGCACCTGTCAAAAAAATATATATATATCATCCCATACATAGCTGTTCATTTCGTACACATGTCTTCTTGACACACTTGATTTGGTCCAGTTGGCTATATAACATAAGATTTTTGTCACCTGTCTCTCTGGAGGTGACAGTCCAAATTCAGCTAATATTCTGCACATATCAGGTTTTACTGGTTCTTACCTCCCTCCCTCCTGCACATTCCTCTATTAGGTTCATAAGTTCATAGGTATGTACTTGGCTAATGGCACTGGAGCCTTTACAAGCCTAGCCCATAGAAGTGCCCTGGCATTGTGCCTCTTGACGTTAGTTCCCAGTGCTTCTATCAAGTAGAACCACTGGAGTGATCCCCGGGTTAAACTTTCTATTTCCCATCCACTCATCAAGATTTTTCTTGAAGAGGACCAGTGTGGTGTTCTGCTTGACATGTATGGGAAGTCTGTTCCAGAGCGTGGGCAGTCTCTGGGTTAGGAACCTGTCCCTCCAGCATGTTCTGTTGATTATGGTAATGCGGTTGAGGTCTCTGGAGTGTGTGATGCAGAGAAATTGGGATTTCTTTAGGTGTAGCATTTCTAACAGAGCTGGGTCATACATGGCTTTGTAAGTCAAGCAGAGGCTCGCCTCTTAGTAGACAATGTGAGACAGAGAATCGCTGCAGTTTTATGAGTCTGTCCATGTAGGACATGTGTTTAAGGCCTAGGATCCTCTTCGTGAGGCACTTTTGTGGCCTCTCCAGCTGTTGCAGGTGTCTAGTGAGGTACATGCCAAATGGGGCATGATACTCGTTGACTGTTCTAATGAGGGAAGAGTAGACCAAGATTATGACCTCTTTATTCCTGGATGCAAAGCCCTTGGTAATGAGATGTGCCACATAGAAGAATTTCTGACCACAGTGGCAGTGTGGTGGTCGAAGAGAGGTTACTGTCAACCTGTATCCCCAGATCTCTTATGCCTTCAGTGTTCAGTGGGCTCCCATCGATGTGGTAATTAGTGGGAACTGAGTTTTTCCCAAAGGGGATGATGACACAATTTTTGGCCTTAAGCTTAAGGCCATGGTTTCAACACCAGTCATTGGTCTCAGTGAGGCCTTTCTGTAGGATGTCTGCATCACTTGGGAAGTTAGTAATGGCTCCCAGCTTGCAGTCATCTCTGAACCTGGTCAGTCAGAGTCCTTCCGTGTTGGTCTGGACTTCTAAGAAGTACAGTAGATGCCAAACAGGAGAAGACCCAGGACCGATACCTGTGGGACTCCACTCGTGATTGTTCGGCAGTCTGACTTGGAGTCTGCTACTTTCACGCTGTGGGTTCTATCTGTGAGCCAGTTTGAAACCCACCTAATGATATAGGGGTTGATGCCTAGTTTGGTGAGTTTATCAGTAATTCCTGAGTGGGGAATGGTATAAAAGGCCTTGGCCAGATTGAGGTAGGTTGTATGAGCTGCCTTGCCCTCATCCACAGCTCTGGTGACTGACTCAAAGAAGTCGACCAGGTTAAGCAGGCACGATCTACCTTTCACAAAACCAAATTGCATGGGTCTAGAGTTTGGAGATTCCCTATATCCTTGTTAATTAGGTTCATGATGATGCAATCCATAGCCTTACATATCAGACTCGTCAGGCTAATGGGGTGATAATTCCCAGGGTCTGTAGTCACTCCCCCTTTATGGAGAGGGATGACTGTAGCAGTGTGCCATTCGGTAGAGACAAAGCCTGAGGTGAGGCTGTGAGTGGACAAGGCACACAGATGTGGTGCCATTTCACTTTGTAATTCGTGTAGAACACAGCCAGGGATATTGTCGGGTCCCATGGAAGCTGTATTCTTGGCTTTGGACAATGTAGCTTTAACCTGTGTTGCAGTAATGCTGGTTGCCTGGCATTCTTCCAGTATTTGATTGATCCTTGGAGGGGAGGGTAAAGTTTGGCACTGAATCTGTCTGGCAGTATGTTGGCAATATCTGTTGACTCAGTATAGGACATACCATTGTACAGTAACTCGGAGCAAATCTGGGTATTGCAGTGGATATCCTTGATGTAACTATAGAAGGCTTTGTGGTTGTTTTTAGTGTCTGCCATAATTCTGCCATCAGAGCTGGCTGTAGAGGTTTTGATGAGGGATCTCAACTTTTTGCTGAGGCTAATAAGGGAGTTTTTCCATTCTTGGGACTTCACCTTTTTCTGGAACAGTTTCTTCCTTCTGTTGTAGAGTTTATTAATGGCAGGGGACCACCAGATTGGTTTCCTTTTTTTGGAGGAGAGCATCTTGGTTCTGTTTGGTATGGTTAGTTCCATGCATTTATGTATGTGTTCGTACAGTGCATTGGGTATTGCAGTGGATATCCTTGATGTAACTATAGAAGGCTTTGTGGTTGTTTTTAGTGTCTGCCATAATTCTGCCATCAGAGCTGGCTTTAGAGGTTTTGATGAGGGATCTCAACTTTTTGTTGAGGCTAATAAGGGAGTTTTTCCAGTCTTGGGACTTCACCTTTTTCTGGAACAGTTTCTTCCTTCTGTTGTAGAGTTTATTAATGGCAGGGGACCACCAGATTGGTTTCCTTTTTTGGAGGAGAGCATCTTGGTTCTGTTTGGTATGGCTAGTTCCATGCATTTATGTATGTGTTCGTACAGTGCATTGGTGTATGATTCGGCAGTCTTGCATCTATTTTCCTTTGGCATGGGTGCCGTGAAGTTAACCACCTTTTGTTTTTTAGGTGCCCAAAGTCCACTTTGGAAAAGTTTTTCATGGTGATTAGCTTTGCCAGGGGTGTGGGTGAGATGTGGACTTCCATGGCGATTAGTTTGTGGGCGGAGCTAACCAGGGAGGAATTGATTATTTAGTGTAGAGGAGCGGTTGCTCATGTTAGTATTAACCAGGTCAAGGATGTTGCTTCCTCTGGTCGGGGTAAGAATGATCTGGCCTAGGACATTGGAATTGATGGATTTCAGGAAGCATGGGGCCAGTGTATTGGTGCATGAATAGTTTTCTCAGTTGATGGAGGGGTAGTTGAAGTCGCCTAGTATGAGAGTGTTGGGTTGGATCTTAATAGTATCCAGGGTGCTTAGGAACATGGAGTGAGAATATTGGGGACATGGTTGGGGACCTATAGCAGGCTACGACCTGAATCGACATCTTACCTAATGTTAGTTGTATCTGAAATATCTCAGATGGGTTATGCTGGGCTACTAGTCTGGAGGTGTGCATATCCTTTATGGAGACAGCACCACTTTTGAAGCTTTGGTCCATGTTCCGGGCCAAAAGGTGTGGAATGAGTTATAGCCCGGTAGCACAGGGGTGCTTTCTGCTGCTTTAAACCAGGTCTCCATTACAGCGCAAATGTTGATGCTCTTCATTTTGAGGAGTGCTTCGAGTTAGTGCATCATGAGATTTAGACTTCTAGCATTGAGCAGCATGACCATCAGATTGCATTTATTTATAGCTGTTATGGTGGTAATTTGGTCTTGGGAACACTGCCTAAAAGCACACTGTAGGGGTAGCAAGAGCCTTAGACAGTACCCGGAAACTCAGGTGTGACAGATGCAGGCCATCTTTGGCAAAGCATTGAGGTCTGTCAGTCATGTCATCCAAAGCAGACAGATGCTGGATCCCCCATAGAATGACACCAGAAACTTGGCCAATTGTTGAAGTCAATCATTTTCTGCTTGTACTACGGTATAATTCTGGGTGATGGTAGGATGCTGCTAAGTGCTAGGGTCATATACCTTCCCGAACCACATAATCCGAGAGCTCCACCATGTCTCTTTTTTTCATGTAGTCCAGTATTGCATTCCCTTTGTTCTTCCCATGCTTGCTCCCCATTTCTCCACTTTCCTATCTACCCCCATTTTAACACCTATAACCTGGTCAAAAAATAGAATCATACACAACACACACAAACAGCAGAAAAAACAATGGATCTCTCCACTTTTTGGTCTCTGTGTTTGTGTGCAGTTTGGCATTATGCACCAATTCCAAGAGATGGTGAGTGGCTATGTAATGTTGCAGTTACGTCAGTGCAATGCTGCTTAACCCTGCTGTGCTATGCCAGCACACAGTAATGCATGCTGAATGTGCTATAAAGAATAATGCCATTTCATTATCACTATTTATTTAAAAATATTAGATACACCTGGATTTGATTGGGCTCAGAAAGAAATACGTTAGTGCTTTTACGTCTGCTGCCAGAGTCAGCAAAGGAGCAAGTGTGTTTCATACACTCAGTGCTAACTCTCAAGAATTTTAGCAGTGCGGCTCGGATTTTCACACTGCTTTAACTACGTGCAAACAGAAAAAATTTAATTGAAATGTGTATCTCGTATGCACAAACAGTTTTATCTACCGTCGCACAGACCTGCTGCTCACTGCTGCACTATGCAAAGTCAAATTTAGCATGCATTAGTGCTGTTAACTGTCAGTTTTACTCTTTATGTCATAAAACTACATGTGGAAACTTAACATACTGAACAATCATCACACATTTACAATGCAGACATTTGTTAACTCCCCCGATGTACTGCAGCCCTGGTGTCTCCAGTACTTTTTTACAAATATATCAACTGCACTACATACAGCATTATCAAATGTGTGATGTGCAGTGCACATCAATCTGGTAAGATGCAGAACTAGAACTGTCTTCACAGTTGAACATGCCTACCCATCCATCAACTGACCATGGGGACTATTGACCCATAAGCCTAATCAGCCTTATCTGCAAGGCTATGGAAAGATTCAGCACAGACATTATCCACAGGGAGATAGGTGACCTTCAACACTCTTGACCTGACCCATATTGGTTTTGTCAAGGGTAGATATTTTATTAAACCTAGTGTACTTCTTTGATAATGCCCCCAAAGCCCTGGATGAGGAAAAACAGGACATACCTCCTATCTTGATTTAGCCAAGCCCTTTGACACAATTCCACATTCAGGTATCACAAACCAACTCTTCCATCCTGGCTCATTAACAGAATGCACACTGTCAAATTTCGGGAGTCCACCTTCACCAATAGACCTGTTACCAGTGGAGTACCACAAGGATCTGTGCTTGGCCCTCTACTGTTTGGAAACTATTTCTCTGAAGTCCAGGCAAAGGTAGATGGCCTGTGGCTTACAAGTCTGCAGGTGATTGTCAGCTGGGCGCAGTCATTTAGAGTCCCTCAATGATGTTAACCTATTACAGAAAGGTGTGATACAGACAAATAAATGGTGCAAAACTCATGACAAATGAATGGTGCAAAACTCATGGGCTGAAACTTAATGCAAGAAAATGCCTCATTGTCCCCTTTGGCAAAAAAGTAGTACTGCTAATTGTGTTATACAAAACAACCCTCAAAGCTCTAAGTCAATGGTGCAAGACTTTAGAACACAGTTTGGTAGCAGTCTAAACTTCAATCACTATGCATCCATAATGGTAAGACACGCATTCTGCACTGCCCACCTCATAACTAAGGGCATCTCATCCAAGACCAGGGAGGTCATAGCTCCGCTGTACTCCACTCGACTGGAGCTTGAGTAAAGTACGGAGTTTTGTAGTCTTTGTACTTAGATAGGTAGGGGTTCTTTTCTCACTGCAGTCGTGTGTGTGTGTGTGTGTGTGTGTGTGTGTGTGTGTGTGTGTGTGTGTGTGTGTAGCCGGAGGAGCAGAAGTGTGTATCCTACAGTTACCTCTCCAATCCCATGGATTGACAGCTGTTTGATACTTGCATATGCATACACTTCCATTTCATGCAGGCCTCCCAACATCATCTCTCCAACATGCCTTGTTGATGTCATACACTATAAGTTGACCTGCTGTCTCATAAAAGTCAGACTTTTGCTGTGGTGTTTGCGTACAGTACTGAGTTCTGTAGTCTGTGTCCTTGGATAGGTAGGGGTTCTGCTCTCATTGCAGTCAAGTGTGTCTGTGTGTCTGTGTGTCTGTGTGTGTATGCACTTGCTTGACATTACAGAGAGCCTTTTACACCAGCATGTGGTAACTGTTATTGCCATATTCTCCTCACCAGACACTACTGGTATCAGCGGCTATATCTGGTTTGTGGATGTGCACGGTTCCCACTAGGGCAGCATCAGAGACTGTCCTGGAGGCCAGGCAGAAGTCCCCTCATCCTATGCAGTACAGATTACAGTGACATGGATTTTTTTTCTATTCATATAGATCATGTCATGGTTTGTAGACCATCTGTTTTCTTGGTGAGTAACCCCTGTGGTCTCTCCAGCCACTGCATATGTCTGGTGAGATACATGCAAAAGAGAGCATTATACTCTATATTAGTGTTCTGATGAGGTTCAAGTACAGTGCTGTAATATAATCCTGAGATCGGAATATGATGGCATGACTTATGATGTGCACACTTGTGTGGCCACTTGGTGGTCAAAGTTCAGAATGCTGTGTACTGTGTTCCAAGTGCATGCATCACTGGGTTTCAGCATACTGTTGTCAATGCTGTAATTGGCAGGGAATTCCACTTTGAAAAAGGACAAAATAAAGACACATTTTTGCATTTATTTGTAGACCATGTGGCTTTGTCACCAATCATTTGTCTATGTTAGGCCTTCTTTGTAGTATGTTATCATCATAGGTGGTGATTGTGCCCAGTATGCAAGAATCAAAAAACACAGTAAGCTAAAGGTCATATACTTTAGCCCGAACTGTTGAGAAATAGCTTCCAAACAGTAAAGGGCCAAGCACAGAGCCCTGGGTATGCCATTGGTGACTGCTGTACTGGTACAGGTTGATTCACCAACTTCACAATATGTTTTATGTCAGTAAGCCACTTGGTTTACCCATCTAGTGATGTAAGGTTTAATCCCCAGCTAAGAGAGTTTCTGAATGATACCTGCGTAGTGGATTGTATTCAAACCCTAGGCCAGATGAGGATAAATAGATTGCACTGTCTTATGTTCATCCAGGCCTATTGCACAGAATCAATGGGCTGTGACAACATCACAGATCACCTAGCATGTGAATTATGACATACACCTTGCTGACATTGTTGAATACACACTTCAACACACCCTCCACACAGGCTATGTCCCTGTAAAAGGGTGTACATCAGCATGCATCTATCTGAGTTGGTGGGGACAGCACCTGATGCATGCATGTATAGACACATCCTGACTCTCCTCATCTGTGATGTAGACCAACATGTCATCATGAACCTTTTTCTAAATGGACACTAGCAATAATATCCAGGCTGTGTGCAACAGACCTGTTTTGAGTTGTTAATGCTACATCATGTCTGTTACATCTGTTAGATGTCCTCATAGAAGTCATCAAGGGCATACATGATGACAAAACTATTATCTTTTTGAACTTGACAAACCCAGACCATTTGGGACAAATCCACACTGAGGTATTCACTCATCACTGTCAGATGTGGCTATATACACCTATATCACCAAGTGGGTAGACCACTGTATCACATACGTGGCATCTAAATATGCTGAAATGTGTGAAGTGACCTGTATCTCAGGTCCGGTGATCATGTCCGTACATCAGGGCTGTCTGTTAGCCCCTTTTCTGTCCATTATTTAAGTGACAGACCTCACAGATGACATACACATCCTGTGTCCGAACAGCTGTCTGAAGGACTACAGATTGTGGACAATCATTGGCTCTAGCTGTAATATTAGTATACTACAGACAGTAGCAACATACTCCAAAGATTGCTGCCACAGCCATTGCAACACCTGCAATGACATGAAAACATGGAGGATTTGTTACATCAGGAAAACAAACACACCAGAAAGTATAATGTAGACATCACACCCTACAATCAGACCAGTAGGTAAGTGACCCGTGTCCTGGGGTAGATGGTAAGTGGAACATCCACCAACATGTGGTCCAAATGCTGACTACTCCCTTTTATGTAACACAACTACTGAGTATGTGAAGGACGTCTACATCACAGGTCATAATACTTCCATAGTTCACAACCTTCATCACACCAATAACTGAGTACAATGCACCTTTCTTCATGTACCTCCCTATACATCTTCTAGTGATGTACATCTTCTAGTGATGTGCAACTGAAGTGTACCACCTTTTGTCACAGTGAGCTGTCCCACATCTTATTGGCCATACCTAGGTATTATTTTTGTGGCATAAACATTACTGTCTGATTGTATGGAAGCACCATCAAGTTGTTACATCAGATGCATGTCTACTACTTATTCCGGTAATGCACACAGTACTTGCATAGCTGTTTGACATCATTAATGGCACGGGTATCATTCATGACAGTGTGGATTGTGCCATACATGTATGCCAAGCACACCAGTCAACTAGCCTGTATTGATCATAATGTTACATACAGGTTAGCAGTGTCCCTCCTAACACCTCTAGCAGATTTTATGGTGCCAGGACAGTGTGCATGATTACCCCCATAGAGTGCAGGCATGTCATAATAGTTGTATGATTACGTTTGCGCAGAATTATCTGTGATCACTCTAAATCACATATGTTATGTCAGAGACATGGGATTACTGGTGGTGTTATTCAGATGTTGTCCATGATTGTGGTTGCTTCTTTTAATGTTGTCCATGAGCCTTTACCTGTGTCCCACTTGCTGGAGACCTCTGCTGAGATTACACTCATATTCAGGCAAATCAGTTTGCACAGCTTCACAATGTGCACCCTACCCCAATTATATACAACTTTTCCTGATAGATGTCTTCTCACACAGACATCTTCCCCACTTCTGTGTCACCTTGTGTGACAGTCACAGAATACGCATTTTCACTGTGCAATCCCTGCTGTACTATATTGATATGTGATTGGTGCTACTACAACTGTCTTCCATTGACATCCCGTCATCTGCTGTACATTAGGTTGTTTCACCTGTCCTCTTTCCCTGTTCAGTCCTACAATTCATCTGTGTGTCCCTATTCAATACGCACACTTCCCCTGAGTGTTTATTTTACATGGCAGTCCATGTTCCCTTGCAGATCATTTACACAACTTCAGTACAGAATTCTAGGAATGGGATTTCACAATACTCTGCACCGTATACATTGTCCTGTACTGTGTTTGGACCATATACATAACTCATACTTCTCAACTGTCCAGATTTTCACTGAATGTCTAGATCTTTGCCTTGTATATCTTTGGTGTGTTCCTTATCAAATTTGTGGTTTTCTGCCAGATCACTGGGATGTTCTCAGGACTGATGTGACTCCACCTTTGAGTTTCAGACTTCAAATCCTTTAGAAAAATGTGTCTTAACACAAACCCCTTGTTATATTAGCACATTTCTAAAGAGCAGATATGTCAAATCTGTCCCTATTTCTAGATCACTGTTCCCCCATTATGTTGGGCTTTGTCCATATGTCTTGCACTAAGAGATTGAGAGCTATGAAAGCTATTATCTATTGAGCCCTGGTGATCATTTTCCATGCAAAACCGTTGATCTTCTGTACTTGAATTAAACAAGATTGCAATGCGTGTTGACATACATGGTTTGCTGGCCAGTAACACTGTTTCCAGTCACAAAACCGCTGTTACTTACATTTAAACACAATGCATGGCATGAATATGCAGTGAGGACTGCTACTCAACAACGCATTACTGTGCATACTTGTGAACTCCATGTAAGCTTTGCACAAAGCCTACACAGAATTTACTGAATCCCAGGGAGTATTTTTAGGCATGAAATTGCATCAACATTTATATGTACGATAGATTTTTGCTTATTTTAGGCTGGATTTTTGCTTATTTTAGGCTGAAAAGAACTAAGCTATTTTTTGTTTTCAACTGACTATTTCGTAATTACTACACCTTGTCAGTTTTCAAAAGCCAAGCTGACTTGAATTTCACCCCAAGTTCAAATGACACCCCCCCCTCTGCATTTTCTAGCTAAAACACCTGGATAACTGCACTATTGTTTTGCACAGCCTAAAGCAGGCAAATGTCTGAACTATGTTCATGTATATCTAAATGAGTAAAATATTTTGTTCCAGTACATAAAATGACAGAAAATATCACTTTTTCTGAGAAAAAAATCTCATTTTATACAGACACACTTCTGATATGATTCAGAGGCATGTTGAGTTTTTCAGAATGCAAAAGTCCAAAAATATATGTTGTGAGATGAAATTCAATACAGGGCACTGAAATGGCTTTCTAAGATTACTTGTGGTGCCTAGCAAGAAAGGAACATATGGCTACAACCATTGCCATAGTAAAACAGAAGAATAGTTCTGAATACAGCTCAGGGGAGACCAGAGTTTGACAAATGATTTTAGTGATTGACAACTTTGGCAGGGAGAATGAGCAGATGCATCCTGAGAAGTAGGGCAAATCTGGCTGCACACAGTGCCACTATCCCTCAGGCACAGAGGAGGAGGAGTTGCCTGAGGGACAGGCATTAGGTTCACCAAACCACTGACAGATTGTAGCCTTCTTAGTGACCATGTTAAAGTGTACACTCGCAAGAGGAAGGTATTATGGGCAAGTCCAATGACATGGTCACCCAGGGTAGGGATGGACCATGGAAATGCTCTCATTGCCAAAATGCTATGAATACTGAGCACCCTCATGATTTTCTGAACAACTTCCCACCACCAGTCAACTCTTGTCTCAACTCTGCGTGGAATCACCAGAGCTGAGGAACAAATAGGTTTTCTCTGATCCAAGGACAAGCTTGATCAGCAGGCACAAGGGCAAAAATAAGCTAGAAGAAAAAATAAATAAAGGGTCATGCCTTTGTAATGATATGAAGCAAATTTCATAGAGTAATATATCCAGAAGTTCCTTACACCTGTGTTAAGGCCTGAAGACCATTGAGGAACACTGACTCCTTGAGTTAAATATTAAGACTTTACACCCTACCCAGTTAATCCGGTTTCATTTAAACCAGGCAATATTTATAGTTATTCATATTTCCAGAGTAAAGGAATCATCTGTGTATTGTAGCCATCTTTCCTTTTCTTTCTGGATTTTATAAACTTTGAACCTCATGTTCTTATGCATGCAAGTTCCATCATTTTTGTAAATTTCTAAATTTAACACACTTCACAGAATGTAACCTTTAAATGCCTAATATGCCAAACTGTTTCTCTTATGCATCTATATGTTGTGAATCATGAAAAAAGCCCAGTTTTACTTGTGTCTTTCGGCTTTTCCCGGTTAGGGGTCGCCACAGCGGAACTCCAGTCCACTAATGATTGGCAGTTGATTTTTATGTGCCGAGTTGCCGGCCCTGATGCACAACCTTCAACGAAGGTACGCCCATTCACGCATGTCTCCACACAGAAGACGCTCTAGCTGAGAATCGAACAGGACTTCTTGCTGTGAGGCTAATTGGTTGTAATAGTTCAGTAGGTGTATAGATAGAATCATTTTAACACATTGCTTAATTTAAGTATTGTTGTAGATACAAAATGCTGAATCATGTTCAGTTATGGGCCTAATTAGTACCTTATGTAATTCAGTTAAACCTGAATAGTGCCCTTCTTTGGTGGAAGTAAATAATTGTTAAATGAAAAAGTGTTGCTTATAGATGTATTCAGGTCCTTAAAGTGCTGTACTTGTGGTAGGGGAGTACCATTTAAACTATGTCCAGTTGAGTATGCACCAAAAATCATTTAGCTACATTTTCTTGAATTAAGCTATGAACTAAAGGCCTTAGCTGAATTATACACATTCAACAAATGGCTGTTTAAATTGTGCTCATTTATTTCTCATGTAATGATAGTACTCAGCTCATCAGCAGCCTTAGAGGTACATTACCAGTTCAATTGGGTAAACAGTACAAACAAAATATTTAATAATACTGGGTCCAGAAACGACCCCTGGGATATACCTGCAAAGACCTGCCTCTTAAGTGAATGTTCACAAAATACAGTTAGCCTTTGATGTCTCTGTTAGCCAATTTTTCACCATTTTTGATTGTATGCATTCTAACTCTGTGCAAGATAGTAAATTTAAGGAGATAGTAAAAGGCTTTAAACAAGTCTAGGCCACATAATTCACTAGACTTGCATACTTGTAAAAGTCTACTGAAGTAGAAAAGGTAGGTTGATATTTTTGTAGTCATTGTTACATATTGTCTAAGCCAATACCATATGATACTTAGGCAGGAGCAGTCTTTGGTTTTGAAGATTATAGAGTCTTTAGCACAAGACAGATTCAAAGACCTTGACCTTTTATGAAAAAATTGTAATTTGCCATTTCTTTTTAATCAGAAGTATTTTTGTCTTCTCAAGTTACAGGCCTTGCTATATGTTACCATGTGCCATTTGGAAGTTAACATATTGTACCTATATCTAGCTTTCAAAGTTAATAGCGCCTTTCCCTTTTTTTAAAATTTGATTTAATGTTGTGTTATTTATGCGTGTAGAATCTTTCTTAAAAAACAGGTGTAAACCCTTGTTCTTTTTGCACAGAACTTGCAATTTTCTAACTCAACAAAATGGAATTTTAGGGTAAGAGCCATCTTAAACATTATATGTAATTGTTTTTTCCAAGGTGGTGTTACAAGTTGTGGGTAGTTCAAGTATCCACAGCTAATGATGTTGTGCTTGCACGCCATGTGTCAATTTTTAATCAGTAGTCTGTTTTGCTATAGTGGTTCATTCATCTCACAACAATTAAATTGAACTTTATTTAGTTCCAAGAAAATTGCATTGTGGTCAAAAGTACCTAGGGGTTCAACAGCTTTTAACTGAAGCAAATGTTACAGGGGTGTTTATACAAACAAGATGTAAAACACTATTTCTTCTAGTTGGTTCTTTGACCTTTTGCACCATAATCCTCAAACTTGTATGAAAAAGCAAAAGAGGAATCTCAGGTATGATAATTAAAGTATCTCAGTTGTGTTTTTGGTCCCACGGTTAGTACCTTGTTCATTGCTGACAAAAATTAATGATGTTGAATGGATGTAATTGAAGTACTATAAACAAAACCTGAATTCTTGGTCAGTGTTAATTGAAGTACTGTAAACAAAACCTGAATTCTTGGTCAGTGTAATTCTTGGTCAGTGTTATATTTTCTATGTCCACAGATATGATTTCACTACAAGTAGGATTACATGTCAACCTTGCTTCCAGGGTGCTGTAAATCAAAGTTAGTACACCACCACCAGATTGTCATACTATTGTGCAGATCAGTTTAGTAAAACCTTAATCAGTTTAGTAAAACCTTCTATTTTAAGGTCTGTAGCATTCAAAGTCTTCTCAATGACCATGACCTGTGTATTGTAATCCAGTAATTGCTTTTAAATCATCGTATTTATTGGGTGCATTACAAGCATTTCAAAAATAAAATGTCATAACATAATTACGTCCAAAGATTGTGGTTTTATACTCGCATTCGACTTAATTTCCCTTAAAAAATGCACAACCATATCTGAAATCATGTTTCTAGTAAAGGCAGAGCCATAGTAACACAAACCTTTCTGCAGTTTTTCAAACACCAAAATCTGAGTTATTTCACTGCTGTTGTGTACACATAATGAGATCATTGTCAGGGATGGCAAGATTTCATTCCAAATGGTATTAATGTCCTTATCTTTCACGGGCACATAGATCTCTCTAGTTATTTATTCTACTAACCTTAAATAAATTGTTAGCCTTTATTTCTGAGCTGAAACGAAATCATGGATATACCTTTCCAAACTCTGTTTCCCTCCCTCCTATTTTTAATTCTTTTCTCAGATCTAATCACTTACCATATTCCTCATCCGCTAACCACCCCATCTTCTTATCCTACTACCCACCACAGGTTCATAGGTAGGTACTAGGCTATTGGCCCTAGGGCCTATACAAGCCTAGCCAAAAATGTACCCTGTCTTTCGCCACCCAAGAAAATTATTTTCCTATGCCCCTATCAAGCAGAACCACAGAAGTGATCCCCGGGGTGAATTTCCTATTACCCATCCAATCATCAAGATTTTTCTTGAAGAGTGCTAATGAGGAGCTCTGTTTGACATGGATAGGTAGTCTGTTCCAGAGTATTGGAAGTCTCTGGGACAGGAATCTATCCCTCCAGCATGTTCTGTTTATTGTGGTGACAAGGTTTAGGTCCCTAGAGCGTGTAGCTTGGAGAGATTGGGATTTCTTTAAGTGGAGCATGTCCAACAGCTCTGGGTTTGACATAGCTTTGTATGTTGGGCACAGATTGCCTCTGAGTAGGCGATATGCGATGGAGTAAAGCTGGAGTTTTTTGAGACTGTCTGTGTGAAGGCATCTGTTTGAGGCCAGTAATCCTCTTTGTGAGGTATTTTTTGCGGCCTTTCCAGTTGTTGTAGATGTCTTGTGAGGTACATACCAAAAGGGGCGTTGTACTCTATAATGGGTCTAATGAGTGATGAGTAGAGAGGAACAATGACCTCTTTTTTTCTGGATGAGAAACCTTTTGTGATGAGGTGTGCCACATAGAAGGATTTTCTGACCACTTTGGCAATGTGATTATCAAAGGAGATACTACTGTTCACCTGTGTCCCAAGGTCTCTTATCACACTTCCGGTGTTAAGTAGACTACCGCCTATGTGGTAGTTCATGGGTACAGAATTTTTACCAAAGGGAATGACTCCACTTGTCACTGGTCTGAAGTCTGATTTGGAGTCTGCTACTTTCACAGTGTGGGTTCTTTCAGTAAGCCAGTTGGCAACCCATCTTGTGACATAGTGATTTATACCTAGTTAGTTTAGTGAGTTTATCTGTAATTCCAGAGTGGGGGATGGTGTTGAACGCCTTGGCGAGATCTAGATAGGCTGTGTGAACCACCTTACCCTCATCTATGGCTTTGGTGACTACTTCAAAGAAGTCTATCAGGTTTAGGAGACATGATCTGCCTTTTACAAACCCAAACTGTGTGGGGTCCAGGGTTTGGAGATCTCCAATGTCTTTGTTTATGAGTTCTATAATGATACGTTCCATAGCCTTCCAGATGAGGCTCGTCAGGTTAATGGGGTGGTAGTTCCCGGGGTCTGTTGTGGCCCCCCCTTTGTGGAGTGGGATAACTGTCGCGGTGCACCATTCAATGGGCACAAAGCCTGAGGTGAGGCTATGATTGAACATGGTACTTAGGTGGGGTGCCAGTTCATTCTGTAGTTCATGTAGAAGGCAGCCTGGGATGTTGTCAGGTCCCATGGATGCTGTGTTCTTGCTTTGCAAAGTGAAGTTTTTACCTGTGCAGCCATGATTACATATGTTAAAATTAATCAAAATGATGTTAAAAGAATCATCAAGGGAGTATATGATGAACTGTATGATCTTCTTATGTGCAGGCAGATATCATATGAACTTTTTGATTACTTTCATGTTGAACACCCTGTCACTCCATACATAAAAGGTCTTCCTAAGATGCACAAGGGGGTTTATTATCCGCCTTTACGACCGATAGTAGCTGGACAGGGATGGCTTACTGAGAATATATCCTGCTACTTGGAGAGTAACCTAGGTCCTTTAGTTAGGAGCATACCTACCATTCTTAGAGATACTGGCCAGTTATTGAATGATCTGGACTTGTTAAAATTACAACATGGGTCTTTTTCTTCTTCCATGCTAGTGACCTTGGATGTAAAAAATTTGTTTACAGCCATCCCTAATGATTATGGGATGGAGGCTTTAAGGGAACTGTTACATGCCATGGAGAGATACACTAATGATAAACAGATGTTGATTTGTACCCTGATGGATATAGTTCTTAATAATAATGTGTTCATGTTTCAGGATATGTTCTATTGGCAAGCATGGGGTGTCGCTATGGGCACCCCATGCGCCAATTCATATGCTAATTTGGTAATGTACCACTGGGAGGAAGAACATGTTTTTAATACGGCTTTTTTTCAACATGTCCTGTTATATCGACGTTTCGTAGACTATATACTAATTATTTGGGACGGTGATATGAACCTTTTACAGGAATTTGTATCCTATTTAGGAACCACTACGACCTTTTTAAGGTTTACAATGGAAGCTTCCCTAGATGAAATACATTTTTTAGATGTGACAATAAGTAAGAATGAGAGGGGAGGGCTGATAACCTCACTATATAGAAAAGGATGCATCCATGTTTTATTTTTCCTAATGTTGTCAAGAGCCAATACCTTAGGATTAGCAATATTTGCAGAGATCCGATGGATATTTATTGCAACTTGAACTCCTAGATGAGCTTTTTATAGATAGGGATTATACTAAGAAAACCATTAATGATGTAAGGAAATATGTGGTTGATGGTCTTTTTGATATCAATAAAGTTAATAAAAATCATAAGAGATGGAAGACCTGGTATAATAATAATAAAAGAGGCTCAGGAAAGTTTATTCCCCAATCAGGACATTTAGCTGTTGTGCTTAGATATACTAATGACAACAAGAATATTACAGAAATTATCAAGAGAAATTGGAATGTGCTAGCAACAGATCAATGCCTTTCTGACCTACTAGGAAGTATACCTAGGTTTCGGTACAGGAATAGCAAAAATTTGAAAAGACTACTCTGTATAGAGAGATCTAATGAAGACCTGGTTAAACACATAGGGGCTATACATTATGGCACATTTCCATGTAATAGCTGTAATTTATTTGGTTATATTAACATGGAACAAGAATTTTTACATCCTAGTTTGGACTTTGTTTATTCCCCGGTTTCACGCTACATGTAACAGTACAAATCTAATATATCTGGCTACCTGCATAAAATGCACAGTTTTTTATGTGGGTATGACTTCTAGAAAGCTTAAGGACAGGATATATAATCATGTTTATGATATTAGGAAGCAGGTTTCTACCACTGCATTAGCAAAGCACATTATCTTTTACCCTGAACATGTTTTTACCTTCAGAGTTTTACAAATAGTTAAGTTAAAAAGATGAGGGGGTGACAGTTTTAGCCATCTTGAATCAATTGAACTAGGATGGATTTTTAAATTAAGAGCACATATTGAACCTGGTGTTAATCAATATGTTAGTATTAGAACAGCTCTAGCTGCTCGCAGATAGTTAGATGCAGTAGTAGTGTTTAGTTTTTATTGTATATAGTCTATTTGATATTGATTTCATGTATGTGTTTTCTATGTATATATATATATATATATATATATATATATATATTTGTTTGTTTTGTTTTGATATTATTATTCTGATGCTGATATGAAAAGCTTGATGTTTTATTATTTTTCATGTTTTCTTGAAGTATAAGGTTTGTGAACATGACAGTTTTACATCTCCATTTTGATTGATTAATTACTTAATTTTATTCAGTTAACTTGCTAATTGATTTATATGCAAGCAGGGTGTGTGATGCTGTGTGTGTATATGTATGTATATATATATATATATATCTGTTGTGAAATGTTTTAGTCAAACCTGATGAAGCGTGCAGTTGGACACGTGAAAGCGCTTGTTTTACAATAAAAGTTCATTACTTTTATGTGGTGGTCCTGCTTCCACTATTTCTACTGAATTTTTTGTCCTTGGTTGCTGTCTCTGTGGAGGTGGACCTTTGGTGGGCAGTGGTCTTTTTGTTTTTTCCATTTGCAGCCGTGATTACAGGAACTTTGCATTCTTCTGGTATAAAGATGGGCCCTTTAGGGGGTGAGAGGGGGGTAAAGTTAGCACTGAACCTATCTGCCAGGTTGTTGGCAATATCTGTTGGTTCTGTATATTTAGTGTCATTGTGCTGTAACTCAGAGCAGATCTGAGTGTTGCCATTGAGATTTTGACATAGCTATAGAATGCTTTTTGGTTGTCTTTAGAATCAGTGACAATTTTGTTTTCATAACTAGCTTTGGAGGATTTTATGAGGGATCTCAGCTTCTTACTGAGGCTGACCAGGGAGTTCCTCCAATCGTGGGATTTTACTCTTTTTTGCAACAGTTTCTTTCTTCTGTTGTAGAGTTTGTTTATAGCAGAAGACCACCAGATTGGCTTCCTTTTTTTGGAGGATAGCATCTTGGTTCTGTTAGGGATAGCATGATCCATGCACTCGTGTAAGTGCTTATAAAGTGCATTTGTGTAGGATTCAGCAGTCGTACCTCTATTGTCCGTCTGCATGGGTGTCATGAAGTTTGCGTGAAGTTGGCTTTGGAGAAATTTTTTACGGTTGTTTTCCTAATGGGGGTGGGAGCGGGATGTGGATGTCTAGGGTGATTAGCTTGTGGTTGGATCTGACCAACGAGGAGCTGACCTCTGGTGTGGAACACCGGTCACCCATGTTGGTGATGACCAGGTCTAGGATATTGCTGCCTCTGGTGAGGGTGTGGATAAGTTGATCCAAAGCATTGGAATTGATGATTTCCAGAAAACGTTGAGCAAAAGAGTTGGTACACGAGTAGTTTTCCAAATAACTTCTCCAGCACTATTAACCTCCCCCCCTTAACCATACCACTGTATCACTTCACAAGTTAAAAATGCTGTATATACCAAATGCCCAACCTCTCATCAAAACAAAGTATCAGTTGCTTTGCAAATATTTCTTCATACAAATACTTCGAAGCACAATATCACCCTAACCCAGGCCCTTGCCAACAGCACTCTAACCATACTTATACAGCACCCCCCCCCTTTCCAACTGCCTCACAAATGACTCATTACGATCACAAACCTCCAAAAATCTCTCTTTTTTCAATGAATATACAAAGCATTGTTAATAAAAGTACCCTCCTCCACTCCTGGATTTTTTAGTATAACTCAGATATGCTTGGTCTGCCTGGGACATGGCTAATATGTCATATTATAAACTGTGAAGTTCTACTCCCCATTTATAATAATGTTCAACTGGATAGAAGTAAAAAAAAAAAGTGGAGGAGTAGCTGTACTCTACTCTGATCAGCTCTCTCTCTCTCCCCCTCTCAATAGCTATCCCTGATTTCTTTCCTGCTGAAATACTTACAGCAACCTGTAACCTAAATTAACACAAAAAAACTTGTCAGTGCAGCAGTCTACATACCCCCAGGTAAAAACATTCCCATACTCAGGCAGTTTCTTTCTTGGATTTCTAAATCCATTCCCTATAAAACCATCATCCTTGGGGATATGAATATTGACTGGAACCTTGTTTATATACTGCATCCCCTAGCTACGCTATAAACCTTTATGGCTTTACCCAGCTGATCACTTCACCCATACACCAGCAAAAGAATTCCCAGAATAGCTTGGATATTGACTGGATATTAGTATCCAACCCCCAGTGCTGTCATAACTCTTCCACCCTACCTAGCTCCCATAGTGACCACCTCCCTACTTAAGTAGTAAGACACACTCCCAATCTCAACAAGAGCCACCAATACAAAGAGTCTTGTAATCTTAACTACAACCCTGTCACCCTAAGCTAATTACTGTCCACTGTAAACTGGTCATTCCTACACATGTTACCCCTTAATGAGGCTGTCCAAAGCTTCAACAGTTTATTCCTAGAAACCCTTAACACCCTGGCTTCCAGTAGAACAATTAGGCTAAAATGTAATTATGCACCATGGCTAAACCAGGCAACTTGATCACTTATGAACAAGAGAGACAGTGCCTGGAGAGCATGGAAAAAAATAAGAACTCAACTTTCCACTTGAACGTGTATAAACAGCTTCGTAACCAAACAAAAAAGCAGGTCTTACTAGACAAAAATTTTTTTATCAAAAATCTCTGAGCAACCCACATTCCACCCCGTAGAAATTCTGGCACTCAATAAACAAACTACAATCCCCAGGGAACTCCTCTTCACCAAACCTCTTCCCTAACAAGCCTTCTAATGAACCGCAAGATTACTAAACCAGAAACTCTTGCTGTTAAGGCTCCACCTCTCACCTCATCTCTTTCATCATTCTCCCTAGTACCCGTAGTAACTTCCTTCATCAGATCACGTCTTAACAAACTCAAACCTTGTTCCTCATCAGCCGACAAACTCCATCCATTATTCCTCAAACATGCAGACGAATCTGTAGCATACCCTGTTATCAGTAGATCCACCCAAGAAAATGTAGTACCAGATCTATGTAAGAAATTCTTCACAATACATAATCCCACAAGGGAGGAAATTATATAGAACCCTCAAATTACAGGCCTTTTGCCATATTATCCCCCTTTTCCAAGATCCTGGAAAAATGTATACATAGCAAATACTAAACCACCTCTTACAGGCAAACCTAATTACACCCACACAGCACCGTTTCTGACCCTCGCACAGTACTACCACTGCCCTCCTATCTTTCACACACTACATTGCCCAAGCCAGAGATTATAAACTCATATACACTCTATTCCTTGACCTATCCAAAGCATTTGATAGTTTCCCATCTCATCCTCCTAAACAAACTTTCCAACCTACAACTCTCTACCTCCACTACCTCATGGTTTAGCAGGTACCTCTCAAACAGATGTCAGTCTGTCAGATGGCAAACATCGTTCTCCCCTTTCCGTCTTTTTAAGACCAGGGTTCCCCAGGGTTATATCCTAGGCTCCATACTTTTTAATTTATTTATAAATAATCTCCATGTCTCCTGCCCCCACTCTACCTTAATACAGTATGCAGACGATTCCACAATTACCACCTCCGACAATATGCAAAATCTTCACACTCTCACTCAACAATCTCTGCACCTAGTAGAACAGGGGCTAACTGAAAACAACCTGCTTCTCAACCCCAAAAAGACCAAGCTTCTCCTTTTCCTTCCAAAAAAACCCAGTCCAGCTAAAGACAACTTCACCATCTCATCCTTAGATAATACAGTTATCACCACCAACTCGAACACCAAATTGCTTGGCATTACTATAGACGACCAATAATCTTAAACTGTATCAAAAAGTCCAATAAAAAACTAGGTCTTCTTCTGTACCGCACCAACAAATTATATACCAAACAAATCTAGACCTATACTGGCTCAAACATTTATTCTAGCATTCCTGCTGTATGCTGCTGCCATACTTACTAACCTCCAAAATGATCTCGACCAAACTAGAAACCACCTTTAACAAGATAGCAAGATTTGCAGCCAGTAATAGCTACATATCCAATCACTGTATATCCATGAACAGTTTAAGATGGCCTGAGCTCCCCCACATGCTTCAAATATCACAACTACAAATTGCACACAGCATCCTAAATAGCCCCAACTCCTGCCCTTACATCCATAATTACACCCTACGCACCCAATCGTGACCTCAGAAGCATACAACAAAAGCTTCTGCAGGTGACCAAGCCAAACAAAAATATTGTAAAAATACTTTACAGTCATTCAATTGCATACTTGTGGAACAAACTTCCATTATCCCTTCGCTCCACTACCAAAAGTGGCAAATTCAAAAAGCAACTAAAAATTCATTTCCAACATGCATGGCTATGTACTTGTCATGAAATTACACAATGAATCATATTCGCCTGGTTTCTACCTAAACTGTCTACATATATTACTCTCTCTGCAGTTAGTACCTATGCTGTTAAAATGCATCTTTGTTGTACTATGCCATGATGTTACTCTGATTTTTTTTTTTGTTAGGCATTGCTACACTCCTTGTATATAACTTAATGCTAACCAAATTTTTCAGACATATTGTTACTGCATTCTCAAAATACTGTACATCTGCCTTGTATATATTCATATTGTATATTTCTCTCTGTTTTTGTACTGAGTATCTTACAGCTTGAATTGTTAGGTTTTTTTATTTTTTTTAATTACTTTCCTGGAGCTTTTCTCCTGGGGTCTCTGCTGAAAAAGGCTGTCTGGGCCCAGTTGGACTAACCCAGTTAGCAAATGTAAAAATAAAATAAATTATTCCATGTGGTATAATGGTGTATGTTGTAAAACATGTACACCTTCATGTAAGGTATGTTTTACAATCCCATTTATAAGTTTTTTTTTTTTTTTTTTTTTTTTTTTTTTTTTTTTTTATATAATCAATACCAATGTATGAGTCAATTGTAGGTTTCTTAAGCAGGATGCAGTAACTCTTTCTTTACTACTGAGAGTTTATACTGCCGATGTTTTTGATATGAATTACCAAAGATTAGAATTTCATGTTATGAGATGTGATGAAGTTCTACAAATAAAATACATTCAAAACATAGATTGTTGAAAGGTTTGAAGCACAAAATACTGAACCTCTGAACTTTGAAAAATTAAAAAAAAACGGTTAACCCCACATTTGACATTTTTTCCATCGACCAAATGAATTATTCAACTGCAAATTGAGTATCTAAGAGTAGAACTACAAATCAATACATTACGTCTGTTATTTTCAACTATATTGGAGAATAGACAGCTCTATAAGATCTCCATTGGGAGTTATGTTGTCTTCCAGTATCTCTTTAAACCTTGTTCTCATTTTTACTTTAGTTGCATCTCCTACCATAATTTTTCATTGGTACTGCCATTGCTTAACTCTGTTCCCTTTTCAGCATTTTTAGCCTTATTCGCTCCAAAGTCTAGTATTTAATTCTACTGCATCCTCTTTGCATTCACTGTTTCCTGGTATCAGTTTTAAGTGGTATTGACAGAGGTTATTTATTTATGTTTGTGTTCGATTAAATGCCTCCCTCACATTTGGGGCTAAAGGTGGAGGTGTCTCAGTTTATGTTAGCACAGTTTATGTTAGCAACAAATGCAGCTGCAAGTTAGTTAAACAGGATGATGCCCCAGAGTTCATTTATGTCCAGGTCTTCATAGACAGGGTACTGTACCATGTTTTGGCCAGCTGCATCTCACCCTCTATGACCAACAAGACTCACATTTTGTACCTGGTCCTACTGGAGGCAAAGTCCAACCAAACATCTTATTCATAGGAGACTTTAACTATTCCTGTATAAACCATGAAATGTAACTGCTTGTAACTCACAGCCACAACACTTCCTGGACTTTAACACAAACACCCTGGACCAGATAATCCACACTCGATCTAGGGGCTCAAACATTGTAAACCTGGTACTCACCAACATGGGATAGTGTTGCACCCCCCTCCGTGTCATGTCCTCGTTGGTGAGGTCGGATCACAATGCTGTCTTCCTCGAAATAAAAATCAACCTGGAAAACCTAACTTAACAAGTAACAGGAACTATACTAATGCAAACTATATCCTATTAAATGACAGTTTGTCAAAATTCATGGCTCTCCAACCCCCAAGAACACAGCTTCCTATTGCAGAACTATTTACAGAAACCCCGTGCAAACATGTAAATGGCTGCATTTAGGCTGCAGCGCCTTCCATAAGCAAACCCAGATCTAATACTAAAAACAAACCACACTGGTAGAATCCTAACCTTAACAGGATATATAACAAAAAAAAGTCATGGCCAAAATTAGAAAGACCCTAATAACATCCATCAAGGTCAATTATGAGGTCAGGATAGCTTCTCAGGCTAAGGACAATCACAAAGCTTTCTGCAGCTATTTCAGGAAACTTAAAGGTAGCACACAATAGTGTGCAGAACTGGTGGCAAATGGCACTATCTTTGAAACACTGGATTTGGAAGCTGTATATAAAATCCCATATGCCACTTCTCTATGACAATTTGCATCAAAAATTTCAGAAAATTCTGATAAGATACTTGGGTGTAAAAATATTCTCAAGAATGTTGTTCTACGTGTAAGAATTTCACTGCATCTCAATGCTGATTTATGTGGTAGAACATTGCTACATGCTGTTTTAGGCCATACCCTCTCTACAGTATGAGAAATGTTGCCTTACCTAGTGAAATATATATATATTTTTTTCATTTCTGATGTAAAGACAACACAATAAAGACAAATTCTGGAAATGGGCTGTTTCTACTACCTGATCAGAAGTTGTCGGCTGTCACCTAATGGAAACAGAGGGAATGCAGCTTGGCAACCTGGCACATTCTAATGTCCCTGTAGGTCTATCCCTGTTGGTGGAGACCATCAATACAAGGTTGAATCTCTAAAATAATTTTAACGTTTTCTAGTACATTTTTTAGATAACATATCTGGCTGTTCAGTTGTAAACTGTAGGTAGGTTGTGCTTTTAGGTGAATTAGAAATAGAGTAGCAGTGCATTGAATTTTTGAGTGCCAGCTCGCAGTCTTCCCTCCCCGTATCAGCATTTCAGATGCTGGAAAACTGTCACTTTTAGGGCAGAATAATAGTGAGGAAAAAAGTGAAAGTATGCATGTTTGTTGTGAACTGAATTTAAAAACGCCTGCATTAGGGAAGCTGTAAAATTGTAATTGTAAAGCAACAGCTTCAAAGCAGCAACATTGCATCTTCACAGTGTTTGTAAAAATGTAACTACCACTAGATTTGACTCCTTTTGCAAAAATATTGTCCCAGTGGAATCTGCCACTTTAAAAGTTATGCCACCTCTGACATATAAAGAACATGTAGATCTTCGAGATGCACACTGCCCCTGAACAAACCACATCAATGATCTTATATCTTACCCTTTTATTTTACAAACAACCTGCTCTCCTAAAAGATATCCACATTCTGTACACCTCTTATATTTCATTGAGAAGAAGGTGAAAGACATTATGGGCACATAATCATATTTCATAATGCTGCTGTTACTCACACTGCCCTCTGATAAGCAATTCCCTTTTTATTCGACAGTGATTATAACTGCCATGTGCTTTCACACTAGCTTGTCCTTCCTCACTCCTGCCCCAAAAGCAGCAACCATTTTCTGTACTCCATTGATGTTAGATTGTGATGAAAGTGAAAAAGACAGCCACATTAAGGTATTTGCCTCCACTTACAGATTGTACACTCTCCCTATCCCAAATCATTTAACTGTTTTCTTCTTTCATTCACAAATCGCTCCCAAAGAGATAGCTACTTCTGGTCACCATAGATATGTAGTCACCAAAGCAAAGAAATAGCCATAGTAATTTATTTAAATATACTGCTATGGACACCTATTTCTCCACACCATAATCACCATACTAAAGAACTAAATAGCCTAGCAATAGCCTATGAACCTGTCAGTCTACAGACTATATTACAAGCCTATCCATTAACCAGAGGTCAGAATCAAACCCTGTATATTGTGTTTGTGAGGTTAATACATTAATTATTATGCCAGCCCTTCTTTCTCAAATTAGCTACACTGGGATTTGTACCCACACATAAGCATACAACATTTACATTGCCCTGTTGCTTAATCAGATGAGCTAATGAATAAAATGCATGACTTTTTATGGTCAGTGACTACTCTCTGTGTAGCCTACAGACTAATATCTAATGGTTTCCTGGCATAAAGTAAAATAAAACAATAGGTGTAAGAGAAAAACATCCCTGAAAATGGGAACATTTGCTCCTGTCTGTGGTCTTTTAGTCGCATGACTAGGGATTACCGGTAAAGTACTGGGATTAGAACCAATCTCAGATACTTGGAATACGTAGTAAAAGGACTTAGGTTGGCTAACCATGTCCTGTTCAGATGTTAGCAGGATACAGGTTAGACGTCCTACTAATTAATAACATAATCTGTTGTTGTTGTTGCGTCTTTCGGCTTACTAGGGGTCGCCACAGCGGAAGTCCGGTCCGCTAATGTTTGGTAGTGGATTTTTACATGCCGAGTTACCAGCCCTGACGCACAACCTTCAACGAAGGCACTCCCATTCCCGCATGTCTCCACACAGAAGACGCTCTAGCTGAGAATCGAACAGGACAATGTCTTACTGGGAGGTGACAACGCTACCTGTTATAATTGTTAATTTCTTGTTAGTCTTAATGGGAAGCTGCAGGCTAATTATTTGGCTTGTCAAATTACTTTACTAGCCAGATAATTATCACTTTGTCTCAGCCTAGAAGAAAAAAAAATGTTTATTTTGTTGGGCAATTTTAAATGAAAAAAATGTTAAATGAGATAACTCAGCATCTGTAATATTGCTATGTTGTCAAGTTATCTTGTCATCCACAGTTAAGTTATTTATCTCTGTTTCTGCTTTGCGTAAATTGAACATGGCAAAGGCAGATGTGACTAGAAGTTTACTGCAGTTTCATCTGCTGCTTCTGTGCTGCTGTCTAAGTAGAAGATATGTCAAATTTCCATCTGTATTGCCAAAGACCATGTTTTGAAGATAGACTTGGATCACTTGAGAGATATGGCCTGATACTCCACAGATGGGTCATCTTGTGAAAGAAGTGAAGTTAGGTTCACTGCGGGAGGTAGTGCCCAAATGGGGCCACAGCTTGCTTCTTGTTTATTCCTGACAAATGCACCATCACTGAGAGAATTGCTAAAGCAAGCTAGCACTGGCAGTCATTTATAGAATGCACTGCACCTTGGCAAGTTTATGAGAGGATGAGTGCTTTCCGAGTCCCAAACATAGTGCCTTTCCGAAGAGCCAGTGTGTTGGTACCCCAGTACACTGAAGATACCTGTCACATTAGGATTCTACATTAATGCAAAGAGTCAAGGACAGAACCCTTGTATATGGAAAGCTGTATTTTGCAAGGACCATATGTCAGCATAACAGAAGTCAGTGTTTATGTGCTTATGAGGCTGTGTGTTCACAGCTTGCAATAAGAGTACATGATATACTGTTTGTTTATGGAATGTACTTTTGTTATTGGAAGGGGAAATGTTGCTTAACATAGCATATTTTTAATATGGATCAACATGAACAAGTAAAATAAAAGCATTATTTTTACCCTTTCTCTTTCTTTCCACAATAGCTTTCCCGACTTCTAGGACAGCCAGTAGAGCACATTGTGAGAGCTGTATCAGCAGTCCCTGTTTCTAAAAAGCAGTATGTACATATTATTTCCAGTTTTATCTTTTTCCATATTGTCTCTCATTTGCATGATTTACTGTGATGTAGCATGATAGGTTAATGATGCACTAAAATAATCGTAAACTTGCAGGCATTTTATTTTCCATGCTAAAACAACTTAAACACGTGTGACTGGTAGACAGCATTGGTAGTGTATTTTACTAACATGTCATTTTTCTATGTTCAGGACTTGTAGACTTAGTAATGGTATCTGTATTGCTTTGACACCTTGACAAAGACTTAAACATTTTTGTATCTGTTCATGGTGTGGTATTGGACCTGTGGTAATGATGGTTTATACTATGTTCTGCATAATGGGCAGGCTTACTGACGTAACCAATGAGATGAATACTAAACAGCTTTAAGGAAAGGAGAAAAACTCCTAGTTGATTAAAGAAAAAGATCACTGGTATAGCATACTTTTTATTTCATTTATTACTAGGTAAGTAAATTGGCCTGCAGATCCATTAAGTCATTGTAATAGTTGCACATGGTATAACATGAGCATTTGCAAAAGATCAATTTGAAGAATAGCAGTTGCAGTGGAATACATTTGCACTACTGATCTGATCTTTAAGCTGTCATGTGTTAAGATGTGACCTGTATATCTGCATTCTGTTCATCTAATCTTGCACTTTTGTTTAGGGTTCAAAGATTTCACAGGAATTACAGGGCAGTTGAATGTTGTGCCATTAATACCTTGCCATTTTCCACAGTCAGGCCATATCCCCTTTCTTTTCAAGGGATAGGCCAGTTAACCCTGCAAGTACTCATTGAATCATCTAGGTTTCTTTTAGAGACTGATAGTGTATCACACTACTTAATCTGCAAAATCAGTCTCTTCTGGTGTTGTGGCTGGCAGTGTACAATGTATCTGTCTGTCCACTGTGTTTTTTATCTATTGATGAAGATTTAGGTCCCTAGTTCTGAAGTTTGTGGAACTATTACCAATTCAGCTGTTATTAACAGTTGTTAGACTGAGATTGTTTTATCTGTCTGTCAGCGTTTCTGTTTTAGTCTTGTATCATGCTGTTTGGTCTAACCCTATACTATCACTTATGTCTTTATTAATATCATGAGTAATGTCACCCTCCTAGATTCTGTGCAGCAGTTCTTTGTAACACCTTAGGTGCTGACAAAATACAGAAGGAAAGTCTGAGGAATGTGAAGCTTTTCATAGGTGAATTACAGCTTGGAGCTTTCCATATCAACTTAATTTGTCAACATTCTTCGTTAGCATCAAGCATAGAAAAATGATTTGGTATTCGCGTGGCAGACACCATTTCTTCAGATGTGCAGTATAGATCATTTTTATAATCTTTTGCTTTGTTCAAGTACAATTTTTGTGTGGATAACCATGCTGTTTACCAAGTGAGCAGGTCCAGTCTGTTGTTTAGTCATGATCTTCACCACCTCTGCAGTTCTACTTCTTAAAGCTTTTGGAACTTTCCGTGGATAGTGCTGTTCTGGGAGCACTGCATCATATACCTTGATATTGCAAACTCTTTGGAAATGGCCTAAGCTACTAAAGAAATCTGCATTTTTTTTCAAATCTAGGTGCTTAGGATTTCTCACTCTGTTCCCCCCTTGGCTAACCTGGTGTGACTCAGATTGAACTCTACAGTTCCCTACAAAATGGAGTCGACAGGACTGCAATCGGTTTCTCTCAACATTTAAACGGATTGAACTCTACAGTTCCCTGCAAAACTGTGTCTACAGGACTGCAATCAGTTTCTCTCATCATTTAAACAGAGTAGGTTGCACACACAAAAAGCATTTGTTAAGCTTTCACTTACAATGCTGTGTAATTAAGCAGGTCACCATATTGGTCAGCCATAGGGCTCTCTTTTTCTACTTGAGTGTTTGCCTCCTTCCCCTGTAACTTCAGTAAATTGACTGTTACATTAAGAGCTATAATACTTAACCTTATAGCTTTAGGACACCTTTGGAAACCTTGTAAATTGCAATAGCCCCGCTACAAAGTTTCTTCATTGTATGGAGTTTTTGTGTAACTGACCTGTTGCTAAATTCTGATTCTGCACAGACTGCTCAGAGGCTCTATAAGTAGCTAGTGACTTTACTGAATTTCTGTGGTAATATTTGTGTTTAAACTGAACCTGTACCTAGAGAAAGTGTATAATCAGAGCTCCTACTTGCTGCATGTGTTTTTAATGTTTAAATTGCACACACACATTGAAGAAGTGCTTTTATGACTTGAATAACTTGGGCTAGTTATACCTGAAGTGCTTTTACTAGCAATTTTCCAGTTGTACAATTGTGAACAATTGATTTAGTTTTTCTGGTATATCTTTAAAATCTGGCAAGTGTTTATTTACTGCATTGCTGTCTTGCTTAGGTTTCTTAGCTATAAATCTTAGTTCATTCTGAAGTATGCTACTTTATCCCCCCCACCACCAAACCTTTGAATGCATTATTATAAAATAACTGCCTGTTGTTGCCTTCATGCTTACCCTAGAATCTCTGCTTTTCTCTTTTCCTAGTTGAACTCTACAGTTCCCTACAAAATGGTGTCTACAGGACTGCAATCAGTTTCTCTCATCATTTAAACAGAGTAGGTTGCACACACAAAAAAGCATTTGTTAAGTTTTCACTTACAGTGCTGTATAATTAAGCAGGTCACCATATTGGTCAGCAATAGGGCTCTCTTTTTCTACTTGAGTGTTTGCCTCCTTCCCCTGTAACTTCAGTAAATTGACTCTTACATTAAGAGCTATAATAATTACCTTATAGCTTTAGGACACCTTAGGTAACCTTGTAAACTGCAATAGCCTCACTACTCTTGGGCTCTCTTCGCTCCCCTCCCTGCCCCCAATTCTCTCCCACCCCCAGTACCTCTAAAGTTATAGTACTATAGCCACTCCCCCACTTTCTAGATCCTATCTGCTTTCATCTGGGATAATTCCACCCACCTCCCCCCATTCGTCTACCTACATTTTAATAGCACCTATTATCTTTCATCTAGCATTCTTCCATCCCCCTTCCAGTACCTTTACCTCACCACTCTATCTTCTGGTGTTGCATCACCAGGTAAAACAGTTCCTTAACTCACTAGCTGAATCACAGATAATGATATACTCCTCTTTACTACCCCTCTTGTTCGCACCATACCTCCTTACCTTGTATGAAAACTAGTTTCTCACAGGATTTCAGGTCCCAAAAGGACATACTATCACCTCAGCTGTAAATCCTTCCACCTTCAACCATACTTGCAGTACCAGATCCTATCCAACATCTTGTTCAGTCTGTCAGCATCTCAACTCCAGGCACATTAGCTCTAGATCCAAACTACCACAAACTAATAAACAAAATTCCTGAAGTTCATCACCAAGTATAGACTCAACCTAATACTTGGTGGCGATATTCACCCCAACCCTGGCCCACTCACTTCAGATACACATACCCCCTCTACTTGCAATCTAAGCTACAAACCTACAATTGATAGGCCAACTAACTCTCTCCTAGCCTGTCATCTCAATATTAGAATCATTAATAACAAGATACATGAATTGCATGCACTTCTGGATGTCCGCTCCCCTGAGATTCTCTGTTTATCTGAAACCTGGTTAAAACCTAACACTAAAGACAATGAAGTGTTACCACCTGGGTACAACATACACAGGCTGGATCGTGCTTCAAGGAAGGGAGGGTGGATTAGCTGTACTCTATAAATCTGAGTTGAATGTCACCATAGATGTAATACAACCACCTCAGATTAATAACTCAGAGAGTCTTGCCACCAAATTGCAACTTAATAAAAATAAATGCATTAATATCATCTGTATGTACATTCCCCCGGGTAACAATATATCTACATTTGAAGATATCCTGCACTGGCTATCATGTCACTACCCCCAAGAAACCCTACTACTTGGAGACTTTAACATAGACTGGGGCACCTGTTCCTCAGAATCCCCAACCACCCATATTAACCTGCATGCATTTACACAAATTATATCCACCCCTACCAGGATAGGTAAACCCAACTAAAAAGAAAGTATACTTGACTGGGTACTCATAAATAGTCACCCCCAACTGTACACCTCTGGTACCCTCCTTGATGGCCTAAGCGATCATCTTCTCACATATGTAATTAAGCACAAAACCATTAATTCCCAACAATCCTTACTCAGAAAGGTTAGAAACAATAAAAACTTTGACCCTGCCAAATTCCAACAAGAACTAAACTCATGTAATTGGTCTATTCTAAAACACCTCCCCTTAGAGGAAGCAGTAGCATACTTTAACAACAAATTCCTTGAGAGCCTTGATTTGCATGCACCTGTTCGTTCAAAGAGAACCGAGGCAAAAACTGCGCCATGGCTTTCTAAAGAGTCTAAACTCAAAATTACCCTTAGAAACAAAGCATGGGCTTTATGGCGTTCTTCTAAGGACCCTCAAGATCACATTAAATACAGGCAATCCAGGAACGAAACCAAAAAATCAATTTTACAAGACAAAAAACAATACTACTGTAATTTACAGACAGTAAATCAAAATAACCCTCAGAAGTTTTGGGCAGGTTTAAATAATCTACTATATCCTGGACAAACTTCAACCCCAATCCCTGCTGCTACTATTGATAAAAGCCCTGAAGATGTTTCTGACAGTTTTAACCGATTCTTTACTGAGACAATTCAAGCCCTAGCTAGCCAACTACCTCCTAGCTCCCCTGGTCCTGAATGTAGCACCCCTAGAAACCTACTCGCGTTCAGCTTCCAACCAGTCGCCACTTCACTTATCCGTACCTTGATCAAAAAATTAAAACCCACTACACTTTCTGCTGATCAACTCCCTGCTGAGTACCTACAAAAATCAGCTGATGCTATAGCTTACCCCGCCTCAATACTAATCAATCGAACCATAGTAGAAGCTAAAATTCCCACCATCTGGAAAATATCCTATGTAATCCCACTTCACAAAGGAGGCAGCCCTACTGAATTCTCTAGTTATAGGCCAATAGCTATACTCTCTCTACTTGCAAAGATTATGGAAAAATGTATTCATAGACAACTCATGCACCACCTAATCCAGAATCACCTTATGGCAGACACTCAGCATGGCTTCCATCCTCATCATAGCACTACTTCAGCCCTCCTAACCTTTACCAACACCATAAACGCAACAATAATTATATATCCTCAGCCCTCTTCTTGGATCTTCCCAAGGCATTCGATATGGTTGATCACCAACTTTTAATCCACACCCTGCAAACATTCTGTCTAGATACTAGCGCCCTTCAGTGGTTTCAATCCTACCTGAATGGTCGACAGCAGGCTGTCCTCTGGCAGAACAAACTCTCTACCCTGCTACCTAACACCCTTGGAGTACCACAAGGCTCTATACTAGGGCCCTTGCTGTTCTCCATCTTCATTAACGACCTTTATACTGTCATTCCAGAAGTCAGCTGTATGCAATATGCTGATGACTCTACTCTGATTTGCTCAGCCACATCTCCAGTAGAGTTATGGTCAGCAACCCAGGCCACCTTTAATACGATAGAAAACTGCCTTTCTGAACATCATCTGACCCTAAATCCGAAAAAAAGTAAAATGCTGTTATTTTCACCAACAAGTAGGTCTACCGCTTTCATCTTTACCATAAAATCAAATGATGGCACAATAATCTCCCCTGACCCCTCTACAAAACTATTAGGTGTCATCATAGACAATAATCTAAAATTTGACCTACATGTTAACCAAACTATCAAAACCATCAAAAAACTAGGGTCACTTTACAGAATAAAAGCCTTCTTAACCCCTCCAGCTAAAATTGCCATAGCTTGCTCTCACCTTCTTTCAACCCTTTTGTATGCATCCCCTCTACTCTCAAATTTAAACAAGACTGTCCTTAACAAACTCTCAATTTGCTACAACCACATTGCCAGGTTTGCCACTGAGCTGCCTTTTTAGGACACATTATTGCATCAATCTAAATCAGTTTGGGTGGCTTGAACTACCCAGCCTAATCCAGTATAACCAACTGATTATGGCCTATAAAATCCTCTATAATCTAGACAATACTCCTGCACTTAAAAATATTAACACCCCCTATAACAATCCTAGACCACTTCAATCCTCTAACAAGCTACTAATTCAGACTAGCAAAATTAATAACACCGCCGGTGATTCTCTCTTTGCAAACTCTGTAGGTAGATCCCGGAACTCTCTTCCAGCTGATATTACCTTACTTTCCACCTTAGGTCAATTTAAAACTAGACTCAAACAACATTTGTCACTTAACTGGCGATGTCAATGTATCAAGCCTGGCTAACTCTCTCTAGAATGTGTAAAAATCTGCTAACCAGTTTACTGTGTAATTTAATTTAATCCTGACTTGTGCTCAGGATTAACTGTAACCTGTGGAACTTGTTTAACTTGCGTACTTATGTAATCTCTGTAAATAGTCTGTTTGTAATATGTAATGCTTGTATTATGTAATGCTGTATATGCTTACCCTTGGAGCTTTTCTCCCCAGGCCTCCGCTGAAAATGGACATGCATCCAGTTGGACTATCCCGGTCAACAAATGTAAAATAAAATACAAAATAAATACTCTTTAAAGATATTATTTTGATCAAACTCATAACGTAGCTCTGAATTTTTTACCATGCCGGACATCTGGTAATTCCAAAGTTCCAGTATAGGAGTGCTTGCTTTATCAATTCTGTGAAATTGAATCATGTATTTCTTATTATTATTGTTATATTCACAAGAGCTTCCTGATCTATGGTTTTACCGAATGACCTGAAATATTTGCAGTTAACCAATTTACAGACTAGTGACTTGAGTTTGCTATCTTGTAGATTTGGTGCTTCAAATGTTTCAACAGATATTACATAACACTTTGCACCCATGTTTAGCCTAAGTTCCATATACTAAATATTAATTTGGAGCCTCTCTGCTCAGAAATGTGACTGATTCTCTCTGTTTTTCTAGTTGATTATTTTTTTTGTAGACCGTTAACTTTGTGTACATTTTCAATACATTGTATGTACATTTAACTTTGTATACATTCATAACACACAATGTGCTCACATATAACTCACTTTCATGACTTTGTTCAGTGGATGCGTGCATTATTTTGAACTTGAAAATAGCTTCTTTCATTTTACTTACTTTAATGAAGTGATTTCTTTTTTCACCGTTTCTGTCTACTTCACTCATGTAACAGGACATTGCTTTTTGTCATACTTATAACCATAACTCATGCCAAATTGATCAGTATCACATTTTTCATGGCCTTTGTGCTTCCCACAAGTTTCATAATGTTTATTCAGTTTTTACCCTTTTTCAGTTTGTCTTAGTCAGATATATGTACCCCTGTGACTTTCTTTTACTGTGAAAAAAACTATTTCATTAACTCTTCTTTTGTTTAACATTAAATCTGACTCTGTCAACAGTATTCTCCATCTTCTCATATTTTAAAAAACAGAGGTAATCCAGAAAGTTCCATCACGGCTGCTATCCCTCTTGTGACTCTGAGCATGACTGGACTAACAAGAAACGGAATACAAATGATTAGTCCAGATAAAATCACTTTAGCTTGCAGATTTAGGAGACACTCTCTCTGATGCTTTCCTTGTTTGAGGAATAAAGATGTCTTGTTGAAGTTTTGAGTAGTTTATTCAGCTAAGTAGGCAGTTGTGAGTGTTCAAATTTTCTTATGCTGCACATGCATTATTCGTATACTAATGAATCATGCTACCAAATTTGTAGTCTTTATCTTGATTCTTTACTGGTACGTACTTACATTATTGAATTAGATTTTGTGGAACCTCATGCCATCATGGAGAGTAAGTGGTGGGTATATGACAGTATTTTCCTTGGTTAACGTCTCTGAAATTTCTTTCTCACCACTGGAGTACTCCTCTTTTTTTTTTTTTTTTTTTTTTTTTGTCCCTGTTGAAACTCCTGTTTGTTAAACTTTCAGAAATTTTTCCTCTTTATGATACAGAAAACCATTGTATCTTTTCAGGCTTCTTGGATATACTGCTCACATTTAGGACATTTTAGGTTTCTGGATGGTAACTGTTTGAAATGCTGAGACTCATTAACTACGAGTCCCAAAATATTAAGGTCAAGGCCAATCATACATATACCAAGACTGAAATTGCTGCTGTTCAAGTGTTCCTTTTTCTTCAAGGTATGACAGTCTTAGAGTTGGTATACATACAGTGGATATAAAAAATGTACACACCCCTGTTAAAATGCCAGGTTTTTGTGATATAAAAAAATTAGAACACAATAAATCTGTTGGGGAAAAAAATATAAAAAAAAAACAAAATGTACAATACGCTGGTTGCATAAGTGTGCACACCCTTAAACTAATATTTTGTTGACGCACCTTTCGATTTAATTACAGCATTCAGTCTTCTTAGGTAGGAGGCTATCAGCATGGCATATCTTGACTTGGCAATATTTGCCCACTCTTCCTTGCAAAAGCACTCCAAATCTGTCAGATTGCGAGGCCATCTCTTGTGCATAGGCCTCTGCAGGTTACCCCACAGATTTTCTATTGGATTTAGGTGTGGGCTGTAGTGGGGCCATTCCAAAACTTTAATTTTCATCTGGTGAAGCCATTCTTTTGTTGATTTGGATGTATGTTTGGGGTCATTGTCTCGTTGAAAGGTGAAATTCCTCTTCATCTTCAGCTTTCTAGCAGATGCCTGAAAGTTTTGGGACAAAAGTGACTAGTATTTGGAACTGTTCATAATTCCCTCCACCTTGGCAAAAGCCCCAGTTCCAGCTGAAGAAAAGCAACCCCAAAGCATGATACTGCCACTTCCATGCTTCACCATGGGGATGGTGTTATTTTGGTGATGTGAAGTGTTGTTTTTGCGCCAAATGTACCTTTTGGAATTGTGGCCAAAAAGGTCAACCTTGGTCTCATCAGACCATAACACATTTTCCCACATGCTTTTAGGAGACTTGATGTATTGTTTTGCAAATTTTACCCGGGTCTGGGGACGTTTTTCTGTCTAAGAAACTGCTTCCATCTTGCAACCCTACCCCATAGTCCAGACATATAGAGAATACGGGAGATTGTTGTCACGTGTAGTACACAGCTAGTACTTGCCAGAAATTCTTGCAGCTCCTTCAGTGTTCAGTGTTACTGTAGGTCTCTTGGCATCCTTCCTGACCTGTGTTTTTGTCTTGTCTTTTCATCAATTTTGGAGGGACGTCCATTTCTTTACAGCATCACTGTTGTCCCATATTTTCTCCACTTTTTCATAACTGTCTTCACTGTTTTCCATGGTATAGCCAATGCTGA
>NC_056725.1:1754889607-1754997107 GCF_019279795.1 Protopterus annectens
ATAGTATCCTATTGCATGCCTTTTTGTACTGTAATCTATCTGTTCAGCTTTATTATTACTTTTTGTTTTAAGTGGTATGCTGTTTCCTACCCCACACAAGAGTCTGGCCTACTCTGAACCAACCAGGTGCTGTGCCAACCTCATTCACAACTAGGCAACATATTTGCCATGCTCTGTTGCAACTAGCCATTCCTAACACTCCACTGCAGTTTCCAGTGATTCTCTTTGTCCTTCAGTCATAGATTTCCTTTTTGAGAAATGTAACTTAAGGGCATTGATATTGTTGTTTGAGAATCTGAACAACAGGAAACAAGTCTGTTTAGAAGGTGGGATGTCAGTAGTTAGCTCAGCAGTTACTGAACATGCAATGCCAAGTCTATCATTTTTTTGTTTTTTCTTTTCCTCCTCAAGTGTACAAACACGTGAATATCCTAACGCTGTTTATCCTGCCATTGGAATGTTCAACAGTAGCAGACCAGAGAGATTTCAAGATGGCTGCACTCCAAAGAGCAAGTGTATTAGAGCTCTCACAGTGTGAAAAAGAAAAGGAGATTAAAGGAACCATTGGAAACTGACAGTTTGGTAATATTCGTAACTGGGGAAAGTAAGAGAAAATCAACTAGAAAAGGAGAAGAAAACTTTGGTGAAAAATAGTCTTGCAGCTGTTCAGCAAAAAGAAGTTAATGTTTCAGGACTGGCACAGGAGGTGGCTTCTAGTGTTGTAGATGAAAATTAATCAAATATATTCAGTGATGTTTAAAATAAGTGAGAAACTGGAGGAACATATAAACTGAAATGAAAAATGTCTGGAAAGTATAAAAGAAGCTTTAAAGTATCCATTCAGATGAGCTGATAAAACTACAGATATCGGAGACTGAGATGAGAGAAAGACTGGCCAAATATGAAGCTTCTCATGAAGAACAGTTTCAAAAAATTGTAGTTAGAAAATTCGAGCACAGAGAGAAAAACAGAGACTTTTTTGTTATACTAGAGAAACTGGAGGGAATAAAGAGCATTTATTTATGGAAGTACAACTAAGCAGCTGGATTGGGATTCCACAGCAGGATTTGTTAATTAAAAGGACTGTGTATATGCTCCGGATTTATTTATTTATGTATTTTACATTTGTTGACCGGGAATGTCTGACTGAGACAAAGCCCTTTTTCAGCAGAGGCCCGGGGAGAAAAGCTCCAGTATATACAGATTACATTTAGTCATTATACAGATATTATATAAGTAGAAAATGGCAAATGGCTAGATGACTGCAAGAGCATTTTTTAAAAGTATACAGATTACATTTAGCCATTTACATTTAGCCATGAGAAAGATGCCAAGACTTACAGTAGTACAAAATGCAATCATATCAGCAGAAAGATCTGCTCTTGACAAATGTGAGTGAAAGGAAAACAATTGTTACTGGTAGCAGAAACCTGATTATTCACTTATACCATGTCGAAGAGCAATGAGTTTATCCCCATAATCAGAGGCTGTTGAGAGGCAGGTGCTATATCAATCTGTTTTAGAACTTTTTCTTTGGAGATAAAAGACTGTTCTGGATGAAGAACAGACTAAGTAGGAAATTAAAAGTTTACCCAGCAAATAATGAGCCAACAAGCTGAAAGGACTTTGATTCTCTTTCCTCTGGCAATAGCAAAGCACAAAGACAAAATTCCCAGTAAAATATTTTCCAGTGTTCAAAAAGAAAATTATTGGGAGTAATAGGAAAAAAAATAGCCCACAAGCTGGGTAGAAAAATCAGGAATGCCTTGAAAGTGAAACAGAGATCTGAGTTGGTTGTTCTACCTAATGA
Source organism: Protopterus annectens (assembly GCF_019279795.1). Lineage (NCBI taxonomy): Eukaryota > Metazoa > Chordata > Ceratodontiformes > Protopteridae > Protopterus > Protopterus annectens. Next base: position 1,754,891,418 of record NC_056725.1, read on the forward strand.
GGAAGAAGACCAGCAGTAATGTAAAAGGAAATAAATACAGGAATTGTAAAGTGTTATTTCTGTAAAATGTAGTTTGGGCATGAGAACTGTGCTTTGCAAGAGGTAGCTAAAAAAGACTGGACATTTCTGGACTGTGTTAAATTGGTAGGAGGATGCTACAACATAATTCTCACTTTGTCATTAATGTTTTGAAGGACAATGAAGGTACTTTACATGTAAGTGAACAGTGCAAGTTAAAAAAAAAATTTTTTCTTTGTAGGGTCAGTACTAGCAATTTGGGAGAAAGTTTTGGTGGCTGAACTACCTGGAGAGGGTAAAGACCCCTCAGACTCATCTTCATGTAGACTAATTTTAATTTTGAACTATGATTATAACCTGTTTATGTGTATACCAGCTAAGAGAATGACTGTGCTGCCAAAACAGAAGGTGGTTTTGTGGAGGGGAGACAAATGTGACAATATTAATAGAACACTGATGGATTCTGCATGTATTCTAGTAAGTACCCATCCTGTCATTTTTCTTTTGTATATACCACGCTGTTAATAAAAGTAGTAGTTTCTTGTCCATGTCTGTTATATCTGTAAGATTAAAGAAGCACATTTTACAGAATATTTAAATCCATTTTGCCTAGGTTCAAAAGCCATAAAAATTGTAATAACTTGTTTGGGTTATTGTAGTCACACAGCTGAAATAATCTCACTATTAACATTATCAATAGTGTGCAGTGAAATGCCAATTCCTGTGTCAGAGCTGCATAAATTAAAGTTGCAGTAGTACTCTTTACTTTTATCAAGCTACATAATTATAGCTGTTAAACTTAAAGCTGTTTAAGTTATCATACCTTTGGCAGGATAAGATACAGTATGTCGGTCTAGACAAAGCAATTATGAAATCCATGAAATTCTGTTGCACTGTTACTGTGTGTATGTGTGTGGGTGTGGATGTAGATGTGGGTGGGAGGTATCTGTTGAAAATTTTCGACTTTAACCTTCTCAATAATCATATTTTAATTGCAAGTAATTCAAAGGTGGGTAAACCAAGGTTATGTTGGAACATTTACCTGTTACCCTGTCCATGAGGGACATCAGCACTAAACCGGGAGTAAATCTGTGGTTTCCCATGCATTTGTCCAAATTACATTTGAACAGAGTAAGATAAGTACTTTGCTTATGTGGTGCGGAAGACTATTTCATACCATCACAGCTGTAATACTGTACCTTTCCATCCAAGATGTCCTATGTATGTGGCGAAAGAGATTGAGATCCCTTAAGCAGACGTTTATGCTGTCATTGGTGTTGTGAATGTGTAGTGGGTCAGAAAGTGTAGGGACAGTTGTGGCTCTATACACAAGGCAGAGGTTGCCCGTTAGCAGCCTGTATGATATTGAGAAGAGGGGCAAGGCTTTGAGATGGTCTGCATGATTTTTATGATTTAGGTCATTTTTTAGTGAGAAAATGTTGCAGTGTTTCCGTTTGTAGCAAGTGTTTGGAGAGGAACATATTGAGTGGAGCATTATACCAATGATCAGCCTAATGAGAGCAAAGCACAGTGAAATGATTATATCCTTGGACCTGGAAATCATATGGTAAGATATAAGCTGTGATGAAAAAGGACTTCCCTGCAATAATGGATACGTGGTGATCAAAGGATTGATCATTGCCTATATACGTTCCCAGATCCCTCACTGCAAGATCAACTTTCGTGGGAATATTGTAGATGTGATAGTTGTAAGGGAAGTCATGATTGTTGAAGGATGCAATTATACATTTGTTGGCATTTAGTTTTAGTCCATGTTTTTGACACCAGCTATTTGTTTGGGAAAGGCCTTCTTGGAAGATCTTGGTGGCTTCTGAGGATTTAATTTCGGCACCAAATTTATAGTCATTTGCAAATTTGTTAATATTTGCTTTGACCTCTGAAAAGTAAATAAATGCCAAAGAAAAGTGGTCTAAGGACTGAACCTTGGAACAGGGATGGCCTTTGGTCAACTAGTGCCCTAGGCAAAAGGGCTGCACAGTGCCTTCCCCACACCACCCTGTGACCCCATCTTGGTCTGCCTACATCATCCAGATTACTTTCTTCTTTCTTTTTCCTCACAGTTTGTCTTGCTCTTCAGTTTTTTCATGTATTCATTCGACATATTTTAACAAAACCATTTGTTTACTACTAAAAATAAACAAATACTGCTAGAGTGGCACCCTAGGCGGCCACCTAGTTGGCCTATGCCTAAGGTCGGCTATGCCCTGGAACAGACTTGTCTTCAGAGTTGGGTGGTAGGGAGCAAGCCATCTTGCTTGCGGTGGATCGTTCATCTACACTGGCAGAGCGGTCTATTTCCCTTCTTCCAAGCTCTGCTGTAACTGCTCTCTGAGGGGAAATGTGTCTCCACATTGACAGTTCCCCTCTGCTTACTGTGCAGTTTATGTACATATGGCAGCACAGACTTGCTAGACTCAAGTTCTGCAGGGTGAACACCTAGTGTTCCTGCTAGGTTTCACCCATATGTTGAGCCTGAGCCACTCCCTCCCTCCAAGGATGGAAAGGTGTCAATGGCCATTCAAAATGGTATAATCCTTCAAATGACAAATGGCCATGTATTGTTGGAAGTGGCCATTTCCATAGAAATAGTACTTATCGTCTTAGTTAAATCACAAAATGACATAAAAATACACTATTAAGAGGTCAGTTTTAAGAATTAGTACTGCCACAGTCTGCATTCTGTCAACTGGTGATACCCTTTGGCTTAGAATCCTCAGCATAGGTGATACGAGTAGAATGTCCTTGAGTTCATGTATCATTGTTAACTGTGACATGTCTGTACATTTATTAATTTAATCAGATATATGATCCTATATTAATGTTTGAAGGAGCCTACTTACACCATCTTCAACTGATCGCCACTCCCTTTTTGATGTAGTTATTACTAGTATGCCAGAGAAGAGCTGTAACATTAAAGCAATTTCTCCTAGTCTGAGTGACCATTCCAACTTTCTGCCTCTTTGGATAACCACTTTCCATGAATTATTCTCACAAGGTGACTACCAGCTTTATTTGAAGCTAAAACACTGCACATGGGATGTGATATTTGCTATCCTTGATGTTCTGATTGTCTTTTGTTGCTTATAAAATGTTTTTGTTGCAGTGGACACTAGAAATGCTTGTCTTCTGAATTCAGGCAGCTCTTGAGGATGTTTAATGCCACTTGGGCTACGTGAAAAAGACTGATTGAAACATTTGTCGGCCTTATTAGATGATATTCCTCAGTCTAAAAGGGCACAAACGCATCATCCTTTATCAAAAGTAAAATGGGATGTTGCCTGTACTTCATGATTTCTGGTAGTATTTTTACAGTGTTCTAGATGGAAGGTTCATAGGTTTATACTAGGCTATCTGCCCTAAGGCATTTATAAGCCTAGCCCAAATTTTTGTGGCTTACGCCACCCCTTATATGAAAAAATACTGTGCCCATTAGTTTGTTGTGCCTCTGTCCAGCAGTGACACAGATATGATTCGGTAAACCCACGATCTCCCATCCACAGGTCTAGATTTCTCTTGAACAGAGTCAGCGAGGTGCTCTGCCTCACATGGACCGGGATTTTATTCCACAGCATAGGGAGTCTCTGAGTGATAAATCTATCCCTCCAGCACGTCCTATTTATAGCCGTGCTAAGGTTTAAGTCGCTTGCTCTAGTGGTTTTGGTGGATTTGGATTTTTGAGGTGGAGCATGTCCATTAATTCCGGTTGGACATGGCCTTGTATGTCAGGCACATGTCACCTCTAAGCAGACGGTGCGACTGAATAGAGCTGGAGTTTCTTCAATCTGGCAGCATATGACAAATTTTGGAGTCCCTTTATCCTTTTGGTGAGGAACTTTTGGGGTCTCTCCAATTGCTGCAGATGTCGGTGAGATACATCCCGGGGCATTGTACTATCATTGGTCTGATAAGTGAAGAGTACAGGGAACAATGACCTCACTAGATCTGGATGTGAATCCTTCATGATCAGGTGGGCAATGTAGAAGGTCTTTCTAACCACTTTAGCAATGTGAGTCAAAGAAAGGCCACTGTCAACCTGGGTCCCCAGATCCCTGATAACCTCTTCTGTGTGGATTGCCACCTATATGGTAGCTTGGGGTTACCTTGTTTTCCCTGACTATACATTTTTTGCCAGGCCATGGCTCTGGCACCAGCCATCTGTTTCCGTGAGTCCCTTCTGAAGGATATCCATGTCCGATGCACTTTCCACTATGGCGCCCAGTTTGCAGCTGCAAACTTTGTCAGCCACTCCCATGTTGGCCTGTACTGAGAAGTAGATGCCAAACAATAGGGGCCAAGGACCGAGCCCTGTGGGACACCACTTGTGACCGGCTTGGAGTCTGACACAGCGCCAGCAACTCTAACCCTGTGGGTTCTGTCCTTAAGCCAGTTTGCAACCCATCTTGTGACATATGGGTTTACATTTGCTGGTAGTTTTTCTACAATACCCGAGTGGGGTATTGTGTCGAGCCTTGCAAGGTCAAGGTAGGCTGTATGGACTGCCTTTCCTCATCAATGGCCTTGGTGACTGTTTCAAGAAGTCACCAAGTTCAAAAGGCATGATCTTCCCTTGACAAAGCCAAACTGGGTCGGGTCCAATATCTGCAAGTCCCCTATATCTTTGTTTATGAGCTCCATTATGATCCTCTCCATAGCTTTGCAGACTAGACTTGTTAAGCTTATGGGGAGGGTCCGTGGCCTTTGAGTGGGACCACAGTTGCCGTACGCCACTCCTTGGGCACGTATCCTGTGGTAAGGCTGAGATTAAACAGGAAGAAGTAAAGCACCTAAAGGAGACTCAGATTTCACAAGAACCTTTATTGACACTTTGTTGCTTGCAGAATTCCTGTTTTTTTTTTACCTGTGACATCCTCTCCATGCTGCATGCCATCTTGATGTCCATATCAAAGATAAAATGATAAAAATGACTAATTTTTTAGCATTTTTCTCCCACCCTTATTCCTGTTGTGTTAAATACTGGTCAAACAAATTGTGTGTTTTATCTGATTGTCTCAAGGCTTGCTAGTATAATTAATATTCCCTCTTTGTTGCCTCTGCATTCATTGCTTGAAACTCATTGAGTTCTGGCTGAGAGTGCTACTGAAACAATTTGAAATATAAAGTGATTTTTGGGAACTTCTTTTCAAAGTTCTGCAGTATCCTAATTGTTTTTGCTTGATTGATTTAGATATATGTATTTGTTGGCTTCTAATATGTGCTGAAAGTGCTATTTTTCTCCCACCCTTATTCCTGCTGTATTAAATACTGGTCAAACAACTTGTGTGGATTTGCAATTGCCCGCCCCTACTGTATATTTGATCTGTGACACTCCTCCCAGTCTAGTGTTATTAGCTCATTCTACCTAATACAGAGAGGAAAAAATTGCACTTTATTCATCTGCTTTTACTGTATTTGTGTTTCTTCCTACTTTATTACTTTATTTTGCTTTTGCCTCTGCTTGAAAGTACGCAATTGTACTTATTCTGCTGCATTTATTACTACTTGGTAGTAGCCTGATTTAAATTGTACCTGTTATTCTAAGCCTTTTGGTTTAAGCACTTGGGCTTCAGACCAGTTGTTTTACATTAAGAAGGTTTGTGGTCTGCACTGTTGTGGCAAGACAGGTTGCTTACATCCTTCTAAGTTGGGAATTGCTGATTGAAGGCTCAGTGTCTGTTATTCTAAAAGTGTATTAGTTCTGGTTAAAGCACTTGGGCTTCAGGCCAGTTATTTTACATTAAGAAGATTTGTGGTCTGCACTCTTGTGGGAGGAAAGGCTAGATTCTGCCCTTCTGAGCTGGGAATTTCTGGTTAAAGGCTTATTGTGCCTGCTTATTTGAACTTTTTCTTTCTGAAGTTGGTGCACCTTGTTTGCTACTGTCATATATTAAAAAATCTCTCTCTCTATATATATCAATATATATATATATATATATATATATATATATCAATATATATATATATATATATATATATATATATATATATATATATATATATGTAGCATAGACTAGATTCAGGCCTGTTGAATCTAGCTTTGTTTGTACAACATGAGCACTGATCCAGGCCATCTTTTTGGAGAAGGTTCCCCTGCACCCTAGTGGCAGGAGTGTGCAGTTAGACTGCTGGAACAGGGCTCAGTTTTGAGCTTTTTACTGGTTAATTGGGTAATTTGTTTAAATCAGTTTGCTCGTTTTCTATTATATATAGAAAAGAAAAATTGCATTTATTCATCTGCTTTTACTGTATTTGTGTTTCTTCCTACTTTATTTTGCTTTTGCTGCCTGTTCTTAAAAGTACTTAATTACATTTATTCTGCTGCATTTATTACTGCTTGTTAGTAGCCAATTAAGTTGTAACTGTTATTCTAAGCCTTTGGTTTACACACTTTGGCTTCAGACCAGTTGTTTTACGTTAAGAAGGTCTGTGGTCTGCACTGTTGGGGCAGGACAGGTAGCTTACATCCTTCTAAGTTAGGAGTTTCTGACTGAAGGCTTAGTGTCTGTTACTCTAAAGTGTATTAGTTCTGGTTTAAGCACTTGGGCTTTGAGTAATTTATTTTACATTAAGAAGGTGTGGTCTGCACACTTGTAGGAGGAGAGGGTAGATTCTGCCCTTCTGAGCTGGGAGTTTCTGGTTAAAAGCTTATTGTGCCTCAGTATTGGAACTGTTTCTTTCTGAAACTGGTACACCTTGTTTGCTGTAGCATAGACTAGATTCAGACCTGCTGAATCTAGCTTTGTTTGTATAACTTGAGCGCTAATACAGGCCATCTTTTTTTGGAGAAGTCTCCCCTGCACCCTAGTGGCAGGAGTGTGCAGTTACAACTTGTCTGATCAAAGTCTACTGGAACGGGGCTCAGTTTTTAGCTTTTTATTGGTTAATTGGTTTAATTTGTTTAAGTCAGTTTGTTCATTTGCTACTGTCATATATTAAAAAATTTCTCTCTCTCTCTATCTATCTATATATATATATATATATATATATATATATAAAATATACGTTGTATCTTGTTGTATCTTTTTTTTTGGGGGGCTCCCCTTTTTTTTTGGGGGGGGGGGGGGGAAAAAAAAAAAGGGGGAAAATTTTTTCCCCCCCGGGGGGGTTTTTTATAATTTTTTTTTTTTAAAAAAAATTTTAATTTTTTTGGTTTTTGGGGAATTTTTTTTTCCCTTTTTTTTTTTTTTTTTAAAAAAAAATTTTTTTTTTTTTTATTTTGTTTTTTAATTTTTTCTTTTTTGGTTTTAAAATTTTTAAAAATTTTTTTGGAAAATTTTTTTTTGAAAAAAAATTTTTTTTTTTGGGTTTTTGGGGGTTTTTTTTTTTTTAAAAAAATTTTTTTTGGGGGCTTTTTTTAATTTTAAATTTGGGGCCCCAAAAAAAAGGGGGGGTTTTTTTTTAATTTTTGGTTTTAAAACCCTTTTTTTTTTTTTTTTGGGGGTTTTTACCTTTTTGGGGGGGTAGATTCGCCCCCAACTGGGTTTTTTTAAAGGGGCCCCCCTTTTTTAAAATTTTTTTTTTTGGGTTTTTTTTTAAAAAATTTAAAATTTTTTTTTTTTATTTTTAAAATTTTTTTGGTTTTTTTTTTTAAACCCCCCCCTTTTAAAAATTTTAAATTTTAAATTTTTAAAAAAAATTTTTTTTTTTTAATTTTTTTATTTTTTGGGTTTTTTTTTCCCCCCCTTTTTTTTTTTTTAAAAAAAAAAATTTTTTTTTTTAAAAAAAATAAAAAAAAATTTTTTTTTTTTTCCCTTTTAAAAGGGGCCCCCCAATTTTTAAAAAATTTTTAAAATTTTTTTTAAAAAAAAAAAAAATTTTTTTAATAAAAAAATAAATTTTAAAAAAATTTTTTTTAAAAATTTTTTAAAAAAAAAAAAAAATTTTTTAAAAAAATTGCCCCAAAATTTTTAACCCCAAAATTTTTTAAATTTTTTTTTTTTTAAATTTTTTTTAAATATTATTTAAAAAAATAAAAAAAAAAAAAAAACTTTTTGGAAAAAAAATAAAAAAAAAAAGAAAAAAAAAAAAAAAAAAAACCCAAAAAAAAACCCCCCCCCAAAAAAAAAAAAAAATAAAAAAAAAATTTTTTTTTTTTAAAAAAGGGGAAAAATAAAAATTTTTAAATTTTTTTTAAAAAACCCCCCTTTTTTTTTTTAAAAAAAAATTTTTTAAAAAATTAAATTTTAAAATTAAAAAAAATTTTTTTTAACAAAAAACCAAAGGAAAAAAAAAAAAAATTTTTAAAAAAATTTTTTTTAAAAAAAAAATTTAAAAAAAAAAAAAAAAAAAGGAAAATTTAAAAAGGGGGAAAAATTTAAAAAAAAAAAAAAAAATTTTATAGGGGAAAATTTAAAAATTTTCCAAAACCAAAAGCCCCAAAAAAAGGGGGGGAAAAAAAAAAAAAAAAAAAAAGGGAAAAAGCCCCTTTTTTTTTTTTAAAAAAAAAAGGGGGGGAAATTAAAAAAAATTCCCCTTTTTTGGGAAAAGGGGAAAAAAAATTTTTAAAAAGGTTGGGGGGGAAAACCCCCCCAAAAGGGGTTTAAAAATTCCCTTTTTCCGTTCGGGTTTTTCCCGGGGGGGGTTTTTTTTTTTTCCCCGGGGGGCTTTTTAAAAGGGTTGGGGAAAAAATTTTTTCTTTTTGGGTTAAAAAACCGGGGTTTTTTTCCCTTTAAAAACCCCCCCGGTTCCCCCCTTTAAAAAACCCCCCCCCTTTTTTTTCCCCCCAAAAAAAAAAATTTAACCCCCCAAAGGGGAAAAGGGAGTAAAGGGGCCGGGTTTTTTAAAAAAAAATTTCTTCCCCAAAAAAAAAAAAAAGGGGGGAAAAATTTTTTTTTAAAAAAAAAAAAATTTTTTTTAAAAAAAAAAATTTTTTTTTAAAAAAAAAAAAAATTTTTTTTTAAAAAAAATTTTTAAAAATTTTTTTTTTTTTTTTTAAAAAAAAAAAACCCCGGGGGGGTTTTAACCCCCTTTAAAACCCCCAAAAACCCCCCCCCAAAAAAAAACCCCCCCCCCCAAACCCCTTTTAAAAAAGGGGAAAAAAAAAACCTTTAAAAAAAGGGTTTTAAACCCACAACCCCCAAAATTTTTTTTTAAAAAAAAATTTTAACCCCCCTTGGGAAAAAGGGGGGAAATTTTCCCTTTTTTTTTTTTTATAAAAAAAAAAAAAAAAAAAAAAAAAGGGGGCCCCCCTCCCCAAAAAAGGGGGGTTTTTTTTTTGGGGGGGTTTTTTTCCCCCCCAAAAAGCCTTTGGGGGGAAAAAAATTTTTGGGGCCCCCTTTTTTAAACCCCCAAAAAAGAAAAAAAAAAAGGGAAAAAAAAAGGGAAAAAAAAAGGGGGGGGAAAAAAAAAAAAAAAAAAAAAAACCCCCCCCAAAAATTGGGGGTTTGGGAAAAAGGGAAAAAAAAAAAAAACTTTTTAAAAAAAAAAAAAAAAAAAAAAAAGGGTTTTTATTAAAAAAACCCCCAAAAAAAAAAAAAAAAAAAAAAAAAGGGGGGGGGGGGGAAAAAAAAAAAATTTTAAAAAAGGGAAAGGGGGAAAAAAAAAAAAAAAGGGGGGGGAAAAAAAACCCCAAAAAAAAAAAAAAAAATTCCTAAAAAAAAAAAAAAAAAAAAAAAAAAAAAAAGGGGGGAAAAAAAAAAAAAAAAAAAAAAAAAAATCCCAAAAGTCCAATAGCCCTAGCAACTACCCCAACCAAAGTGAAAATCCATTTAGATAGCCCATAAGGCATAACAACGTACCCAATACTCTAGTCATAAGTGAATCCATAGTTAGGCACACTAATGTTCCACTCACCAGGCTAAACAAGGAGAAAGTTACTGTCAGCTGCCATATCCCCCACATAACGCATGCAGTCAGGTCACTCCACAACAAGTAGAAATATGACTCTGTCATTGTCCATGTTGGTATGAATGACCTGGTACGACCTCCCTCGACTACATGAAAAGAGACATGGAGGAGCTCTCCGATCTTGTAGCCCAGGCAGGTATGACCCTATCCCTGAGTAGCATGCTGCCATCACCCAGAATGACACCACACTACAAGGACAATATGATTGACTTCAACAATTGGCTATGCTTCTGGTGTCATTCTAAGGGGATCCAGTATCTGTCTGCCTGGGATAACATGATTGACAGTCCACGATACTTTGCCAGAGATGGCCTGCACTTGTCGCCCTTGGGATTCTGGATACTGGCTAAGGCTCTTTCCACCCCTGTAGTGCCTTTTTTATGCAAGGTTCAAATGACAAATTCACCACCATAACAGGTACAAGCAAGCAAAATTTGAGGGTATTGCTTCTCAGTGTTGGAAGTCTAAACCTCAAAATGCACTCACTCGAGGCACTCCTTAAAATGGAGAACATCGACATCTGTGCAGTGTCAGAGACCTGGTTCAAGGCTACAGAGAGCACCCCTGCATTGCCAGGCTATAATTCATACCACACCTTTCGGCCACCTAATTTGGACCAAAACACTAAAGGTGGAGGTGTGTCCAAATTCATTAAGGATATCCACTCCTCCAGGCTAGTTGCTCAGCATAATGCATCCGAGATTATCCAAGTGCAACTAACTTTGGGCAAGACCGCAATCCAAATTGTAGCTTGCTACAGATCCCCCACCATGCCCCAGGATTCCCACTCCTTATTTCTTGATGCACTGGAAAATATTAGGGTACAACCCACCACCCTAATAATGGGTGATTTCAACTACCCCACCATTAACTGGGAAAACTACTCGTGTTCCAACTATTTTTGCTCAACGTTTTCTGGAATTCATAAATTCCAATGCCTTGGATCAACTTATCCCACACCCCCACCAGAGGCAGCAATATCCTAGACCTGGTCATTACCAGCATGGGTGATCGGTGTTCCACACCAAAGGTCAATTCCTCGTTGGTCAGATCCGACCACAAGCTAATCACCCTAGACATCCACATCCCACCCTCACCCCCCTCTAGGGAAACTACAGTAAAAAATTTCTCCAAAGTCAACTTCAAGCTTCTTAAGACAGAAGTGGCACACTTTGCGACACCAATGCAGATGGACAATAGAGGTATGACTTCTGAATCCTACACAAATGCAGTTTATAAGCACTTACATGAGTGCATGTATTGTGCTATCCCTAACAGAACCAAGATGCTATTCTCCAAAAAAATGAAGTCAATTTGGTGGTCCCCTGCCATATACAAACTCTACAACAGAAGAAAGAAACTTTTGCAAAAAAGTGTAAAATCCCATGATTGGAGGAACTCCTTGGTCAGCCTCAGTAAGAAGCTGAGATCCCTCATAAAATCCTCCATAGCTAGTTATGAAAACAAAATTGCCACTGATTCTAAAGACAGCCACAAAGCATTCTATAGCTATGTCAAGCATCTCAATGGCAACACTCAGATCTGCTCTGAGTTACAGCACAATGGCACTAAATATACAGAACCAACTGATATTGCCAACATCCTGGCAGATAGGTTCAGTGCTAACTTTACCCCCTTCTCACCCCCTAAAGGACCCATCTCTATACCAGAAGAATGCAAAGTTCCTATAATCACCACTGTACAGGTAAAATCCACACTCTCCAAAGCCAAGAACACAGCATTCATGGGATGTGACAACATCTCAGGCTACGTTCTATACGAACTACAGAACGAACAGGCACCCCACCTAAGTACCATGTTCAAACATAGCATCACCTCAGGCTTTGTTCCCACTGAATGGCGCACAGTGACTGTTATCCCACTCCACAAAGGGGAGCCACCATGGACCCTGGGACCTACCGCCCCATTAGCCTGACGAGCCTGGTCTGCAAGGCCATGGAATGTATCATCATGGAATTTATAAACAAAGACATTGGTAATTTCCATACTCTGGACCCTACCTAGTCCGGGTTTGTAAAAGGCAGATTATGTTTCCTAAACCTGATAGACTTCTTTGAAGCAGTCATCAAAACTGTAGACGAGGGTAAGGTGGTTCACACAACCTATCTAGATCTCTCCAAGGCTTGCGACACCATCCCCCACTCTGGAATTATAGATAGGCTCACTAAACTAGGTATAAATCCCTATGTCACAAGATGGGTTGCCAACTGCCTCACTGACAGAACCCACACTGTGAAAGTAGCAGACTCCATATCCGACTTAAGACAATTGGAGTATTGCATTGTTCAGTCCTGGGTCCTCTCCTGTTTGGTATCTACTTCTCTGAAGTACAGGCTAACACAGAAGGTCTTTGGCTAACAAAGTTTGCAGATGACTGCAAACTATGAGCCATAATCAAACTCCTAACGATGTGGACATCCTACAAAAGGGCCTCAATGAGACAGATGCCTGGTGTCAAAGCCATGGCCTCTAGTTCAGTGCCAAAAAGTGCATTGTCATCACCTTTGGTAAAAACTCTGTACCCATGAACTACCACATTAGGCGGTAGTCTACTTAACACCAAAAGTGTCATAAGAGACCTTGGGACACAGGTGGACAGTTGTCTCTCCTTTGATAATCACATTGCCACAGTAGTCTGGAAATCCTTCTACTTGGCACACCTCATCACAGAAGGTTTGTCATCCAGGAAAAAAGAGGTCATTGTTCCACTCTACTCGTCACTCATTAGACCCATTATAGAGTACAATGCCCCTTTTGGTATGTACCTCACAAGACATCTACAACAACTGGAAAGGCCGTAGAAATACCTCACAAAGATTACCAGCCTCAAACAGATGCTGTACGCAGACCATCTCAAAAAACTCCAGCTTTACTCCGTCGCATATTGCCTACTCAGAGGTGATCTCTGCCTAACATACAAAGCTATGTCAAACCCGGAGCTGGTGGACATGCTTCACTTAAAGAAATCCCAATCCCTCCGAACTACACGCTCTAGGGACCTAAACCTGGTCACCACAATAAACAGAACATGCTGGATGGATAGATTCCTGTCCCAGAGACTCCCCATACTCTGGAATAAACTTCCTGTCTATATCAAACAAAGCTCCTCAGTAGCACTCTTCAAGAAAAATCTTGATAATTGGATGGGAAATAGGAAATTTACCCCAGGGATCACTTCTGTGGCTCTGCTCGACAGTGGAACAGGAAAATAATTTTCTTGGATGGCGAAAGCCAGGGTAACTTTTTGGCTAGGCTTATATAGGCCCTAGGGCCAATAGCCTAGTACCTACCTATGAACCTATTCTATTTTCAAAGGATGATTTGTAAGCTGATTTTCAGTTTGTGTATTACTGTCTAGCACCGGAAACCCAGAAACTAACCTGCTGCACCCTTACTTCTAAAAATATATGGCTTCTTAATTGTCAGGTGTCTGCTGCATATCTTTAAGTGGTGCCTTCCTTAAAGCTTTATTTATTTAAATACTTAAGCCAGTGTAGAGCACTAAGCCAGCCCAGAATTTAAAAGAAGTGCTTACATAAATATACAGAAATATTGTAGATAAGAAATTGTTGACTCAAATAAACCTTTGCAGTAAAGTAATAAACTAAAACCAGAAATATTGCAAAGCTCTTGGAGTACATAGTCATTATATTAAGTAGCATGTTCAATATATACAAAAAGTTATAAGTAGAGGGGAAAGGGGGGAGTAGGTAGAAGGGTATTAGAAAAGGGAGTGGACAAGTAAGGGGGATGAAGGTCTGAATGTGTACAATCAGAATAGAAGTATAATGAGAAAGTCGAGTGAGGGGTTCGTGTATACCTAGTTTATGCCAGAGGTAAGGAAGTGGTTAAATAAAGCAGAGTTAGGAAGATTTTTTTTTTTTTTTTTTTTCATTTGAAGTGAATCTTGTAAACAGATTGAACGTGTTTTAGGTTGGAGGGCAAACCTTCTAAAAGGTTAGGGGTTTGATGATGGAGAAGGCATGTTCAGTGGAGCAAAGTTTATTACAAGGTGGGAGAAGTATGGTTCTAGTCAAGGGAAAGATTAGAGATTGTAGGTGGAGGTTCTAGCTGCAGGGCTGCTTTCTAAGTCTGGAAAATAATTATTTTTTTTAAGTAGCTCTAGCAAGTTACTTTATTCATCACATTATTCATTTGTGACATGATTTCACATATGTTAAAAACAATAAAAAATAAATATTACAATATGACTTTCCATTATAGTATATGTGCATTATACATAAAATGTCCATCATCACTGTTTTGTACTCTTGTACAGTAGAGCATACAGATATACTTAGCAATTCCTGACAACTTACTTGTTTCATTCACTTTTCAAGATGTCTGTACACTGATCAACATCTAAAACTTTCACTCTTCCAGTGGGGAAAAAGAAATTGAAAGATGAGAGCTGGGAATTCTGTCACTTTTAGAACATTCAGTTACTGGTTTGTAAGTACACTGCCTGGATGCCAGCAAAGAAGAAATTAAGAGCGCTTGAAAGAAAATCAAATAGAAAATGTAGAGAAAACACTGACTCTGAATAATCTTGCAGCTGTTCATCAAAAAAAGCAGTTTATGTTCCATCTTTGATGCAAGATATGGTTTCCAGTAATCTAGAGGAATAAGTCAAACGTGCTCAGAGCTGATTAACTTAAACATAACACTGAAGCAGTATATCAACTCAAATAACAAAAGGCTGGGAAAATGGAAGAAGCTTTAAACAGACACTCAGTTGAACTGATAAAACTGCAAAAACCTGTAGACAAAAGGCTGGTTGAGTATTAGATTGCTCAAAGAGATATTTCGAAAAATGGTAAAATTAGGGGACAGAGCATGTGGGGAAAATTTGCAGTTTTCTACTATACCAGAGAAACTAGACGAACCACACTGTATTAATTTTATGAAAGCATGAATAAGCAAATGGACTGGTATTCCATAGCAGGAACTGCTAATTGAAAGGGTATACCATGTGTATGCTCCAAACCTAGCCATGAGAAAGCAGCCAGGGCCTGCATTAGTGAACACCCAAATCTACCAGCAGAAAGAATTTATCCTGACAAAACTGTGGCAAAGGACTAAGTATTAAAAGTTGCAGTGTTTGTGGAAAATGATTATTCACTGCACACCAGGTGGAAGAGAAACAAAGTTATTCCAGCAGTTAGGGAATGTCAAAAGGCAGGTGTGAGATTCAAGCTGCTGTATAGCTATCCTCAGAATATTTTTTCCTGGAAGATCTAAGTCCTTTTTTGATGTATAACAGGCTAAAGAGGAAACGCAAAAGTTTGTCCATTAAAATGTGAGCCATCAAGCAGAAGGTGACTCTGCTTCTCATTTTTATGATAATAAAACATATGGAGAGACTTTGCCACTGAAACATTTTCCATTGTTCCAAAGGAAAATGCTTGAGAGACAGAAAAAAGCACAAGTGTTGACTAGAAAAATTGGGAGTACTTTGGAATTGAACTGAAGTCTGGAGTTGGGAGATGGAGATGCACAGAATGAGGACCAGCAACATTAATATTGGTGAATAACTGTGAGACTGCAAAGCATCAATCACATTTGTGAGATACAGCTATATAAGAAAAAGTGGAAGGAACTGACATTTGTGAACTTTGTTGAACTTGTGAGACACTGAAAGGCATTTGCCTCACTTCGTCATTAATATTTGGAAGGGCACTTGGAATGTGAATGGACTCACAGGTACAGACCAAAAAGGATAGAATATTTAACTATATTAAGAAATGCAGACTGGAAATAGCACTGCTACAGGAGACACATTTGGAATGAACTTGAGCATGTGAATCTGATAAATAAAGGATTTCAGGATGGCTATGATATTCAACAGAATAGGGACAAAGGAAAAAATGAGTACTTAAATTAATTGCTAGAGGAGGTCCAGTAGTGATAGAAGGGCTAAAAAAGATAATGACGAATTTGTGGTAGTAAGGGGCAACTGGCAAGGGATGAGAATTACGCTAGCATGTGTTTATATTCCACCTAAAACTGCTATTATGGAGCCTAAAAACAGTGAGAGAAATAATTAACTTTTGCCAAGGAGTGGAGTGGAATTTGATTTGCAACTATGATGATGTATCTGTGGGCCTAGAATGGAAAATGTAACAAAAGAGTGTAGATTTCTAAAGAAATGTATGACAATATTTGGTATGGAGGATGTCAATTCAGTAGCAGGAACTCTGAGAGAATTTACATATATTCTCCAAGGTACACTAACTGGGGTAGACTAGACAGAAACTAGATTTCACAGGAACATGTCCATTTTTTTGAGAGCCTTGACACTCATCCAATAACTATTTCACATCATGTACCAGTAATTACTAAGATAAAAATGCAAGTAAATGAAGTAAAGATGAGACTACCTGTTAAAAAGAGAGGAATTTAAGGAATGGGTAGTGGAAATTTATTTGGAAGTTATAAGGGAAGACAAAGTACTCCAGAAGTTATAACTAGTGAGTGGGTTAAAATGAAAAAGGAGTTTAAAATACAGTAGAAATAAAAGAAAGAGATATGGTTAAGAAGTACAGTAGAGAGTTGATTATCCAAACTAATTGGGACCTAGGGTAGTTTGGATAATCAAACTGTTCAGATAATCAAATATACATTGAGTCAGATAAAAAAAATTTCTAAAATCTTGTTTCTTTCGGTATGCAGGGAATACAATGTTCATCCATTCAGTGATTTCAGTGGACAGTAAAGAATATTTTTCACACTACAAGCTCAAGCAACACACACAAGTGAAAATGTATAATGTTTGCATATTCAGAATTTATGATTTTTCCTACCCAAAGACTTTGGAAGTCTGCATTCAGATAACTGACATTTTGGATAATCGACTCTCTACTGTAATAAGAGTTATTTAGAAGTATTACAGAATAAGGGGAATCTCATATAATCTCACAGAACAAGAAGTGAAATAGCAGTGTGTGCTTGAGAAAATAAGGTAGTACCTGAATAGTATGCATGAGTTTGCTGTTAAGCAGCTGTTTTTTGATAACTCCAGAGCACAAAAACTTTTGGCACAATGACTTGGGCAACTCGAAGTAGAAAGGGTTGTTACCAGACTTGGGGAGTATATAACAAGAAAAATCATCAGTGATCCTGTAGAGGTATTGGAGATAGTGCACAATTTTTTTGAAAATGTGTATAAAGCAGAGAAGTGGAGATTCACACAAATGGAAATGTGTATAGAAGACTTAAGTATGCCAGAGTTTAGGGGTAGATGAGTCTCAACAATTAACAGTTAAGATAGGAGGTGATGATATAAAAATGGTGATGTATAACCAATCCACAGAGATATCTCCAGGAATATATGGTATTCTGGTGGAAGTTTGGAAGCTATGAGGGAAGAAAGTGTTAAAGATCTGGAAGGTTTTATTTAAGCATATTTTAAAAGGAGGGGAAGGACCAACACCCTGGAAAAAAACTGCTGGCTTGTAATATCCATCAGATCCAGCTTCATATAGGACCATTTCATTTCTAAATCATGATTTTGAAATGTTTATCTATATAACTGCTAAAGGAATGTCAAAGCTGTTGCCATAATTGATAGATATGGATTGTTGTTTTATAGAGGGGAGGCAAACATTTGACAACATTAATAGAACAATGATCCAGAGGGAAGCAGAATGCTGCTGCTGTGTATGAGTCTTGGTGTAGAGAAAACATTCGACAGAGTAAGCTGGGGTTTTATGAGCAAAATAGTGGGAAGAATTAGCATTTCCTGATACTATTATGAGGTTAATTTGGAGGCTATGTGAGGGATTCGGGCAAAAGTCAAAGTGGGAGGATTCCTGTCTGAGTTGTATCTGAACAGAGGAACTAGGCAAGGACGTCGTCTTTCCCCTTAGCTATTTCCATTATATTTAGAACCATTGGCAACGAAAATAGAGGACTCAGAAATTCAAGAATGTAATTGATATGGTACTCAAGAAAGTTGGCTTTATTTGTAGATATTGTTTTGTACCCAATAAAAACAGAAAAGGATATGTCAGTATTGTGGAACATTCTGAGACAGTTCTGTTTTTTTTTTTTTTCGGAACATAAAATTAATGAAGATAAAACAAAGACTTTAATTGTAAACTGTGTACCCACATATTTATTTATTTATTTATTTAGCATTTGTTTACCGGGAAAGTCCGACTTGGAACAAAGCCAGTTTTCAGTGGAGGGCCGGGGAGAAATGCTCCAGACGCATGTCTTTGTAATGTGGGAGGAAACCGGAGTACCTGGAGAAAACCCACATGAATGCAGGGAGGACATGCAGACTCTGCACACAAGGCACTTCAGCCAAGAATTGAACCAGAGAACCTCTTTCTGTGAGGTGACAATGCTACCGCTGCACCACTGTGCCATCCATATGAATTGGTTCAGCAATACGCATATCTATGGGAACATGATAAGATAAAGTATTTAGGAATACGGGTTAAAAAGATCACTGTTATTACAGACAAGGATATGTGGAAAAAGACTACACACAAGATAATAGAAAAAACAAGAAATTGGAAGCTCTTGCCTATGGATATGGATAGCAAAGTACAAGCAGTAAAAAAGTTCTTAGTCCCTCTGGTTTTGGACACAGGTCAAGCATAATTTTATCAACCAGAGGAAAATATGTGGATAGTAATTAATAGAGTTGATTTATTTTATCTGAGAGAGGATGAGGGGAAAGAGTCAAGTGGGATAAGCTGATCCCAGTAGAATAATGAGGTTTAGGATTACCTGAGTTGAAGGGATACTTTAATTTTACAGCTACACATTTAAGGATGTTATATATAACATAAGTAGAAAGCTACAGTTCAAAGTGGAAAAGGATGATGAAATGGGGGGGGGGGGGTTCAAGAAATAAGGAAAGAGTGGGATTTTGGAAGTAGATCCAACAGTCCTGGAGAATATTATACTCGTAAAGTAGCAGAAAGTATACCAAGAATTAAGCCAACACAGGAATGGAGAAAGGAGATTCTGCTGTTGGGGATGACTGCAATCAGGGGTACAGAGAATAAAATAAGCAAGAGGAGGCTATAATTTACTGGCGGAAGATAGCAAAGGAACCAAGTTATTGGGAACAAATAGTTAATGAGGGAAGGGTAATAGAATGTGAAAAGGCCAAGAAGACATTTGGACTGCAGGCTAGAGACTGTCTTCCCTATCATGGAGTCATATCAGAGTATAGACAGAGAAAAAGTGATAATGGAATCCTAAGTGAAAGACCTGCAGTAGTTTTAGTTGAATCTAGAATAGAATTTGCTGTTAAAAAAGGTATAATTTCATAGGGCATATAAAATATTGTACAATAACCTCAGAGGAGATCAGAAAAGATTGGGAAGAGCAATTCACAAAGAAACAGTGAGAGGACAAGGATATATGAACGACTCCAAAATATGCAACAATGCCTGGAAAATTTAGATTTTGCATCGGTACTTTTATACACCAAGCAGATTTCAAAGAATTTTTCTTCAGGTTGATGGCAAATGTTGGAGATGTAATGGGAAGAAAGGGGCACTTGAGAGCATATGTTTTCAAAAGTGTAATGAGTTGGCAGACTTTAGAAATTTCCTGTTGAGAACTCTGTCAGGAATACTGGGCAAGAAAGTGTAACAAGGAAACTAGTTTTGAGTTTGAGTACAGGATCTGAATTGCCTATAGATAGTAAGGCCTTGTTAAGGTTAATTCTGATGGCTGTCAAAAAAGCAATTACTAGAAATTGGAAATCAGCCTAAACCAACCATAGTTAAAGCAGTGGAAATTGTAACAGAAATAAAAGAACATAATGTGGAATCTTTAGGAAAGAATATGAGTAAATTATATAGAAAAAATTGAAATTTTGGGAACAATACATGCAGAAAAGGTTTTGGAAGAGGAATGAGGTTTAAGAGTAGGCAGGAATTGAACAATTTATGTAATATTAGATTGGTGTGCAGAACAATCCATGTGATGAATAATATTTATAAATGTGAACTTGCTGTTAATATGGTTAGATTTCATTTACATAAATGTAAATTTGTCTATGTCACAATTTCATTAAAGCTGTCTTTAAAAAATGGAGTCATGTAGATGAGCTGTTTCGCATATATATTGTTCTAAAATGCATGGTTTATTTTTGTGAAAATTACTTCATCTTTTAAAGATCCCATCTGTGTTTCATTTACTTCCTTTGTAGTATTCAGTACTTGATTTACAACATGTTTAAACCCTAATTTCCACTTTCGTATAATTGCTTTTTTTTGGCTGCTAGTATTTGTTTTGTTCCTCCTTACAACTTGCTATCAGCTAACAAAGGTTCCTCTCCTTGTTTACTGGCTATACCTGACTTGCCTTAGCCTTCCTGGCCTACACCCATCCCACATATGGGGCCAGCAAGGAGATAAAGGATGATGGTGTAGCATCATACTGGTATAGGGGTAGTGTGCTCTAATTTCCACCACCCCGTGGCAGCCTTGTGAGCTCTGCAATCACTGCCTTCAGAAGATTTGTATAAGCTTCCACAAGTGTGCTACCTCCAGACTAAGCAACACACCACTTGTGTAGCATTGCACTCACCAGGCTGATACCATTGCTTCACTGCAATTAGCCCAGACTACCGCCGTCCCCCCAAGGTGGGTGAGTTGACGTTGGTCACTCACTCTCATCTTTCCCCTGCAGTCTCTCCAGCACCAGTAATCCAATAGTGGTCATCTGGGGTGCAGCAAGCATGCTCTTACCTCATTTAACTTTTCACATTCCCAGAAGTCATGTTCCAAATGTTCTCATTCCCTTCACCCTCCAAAAATTGCTCTCTTCTTGAGAAAATAGTTGGTTTACCTGGAGTATAAAAGTATCCATATAAACATTTCCATGTGAATTTCCTAAATCTTCTGGATTTCCTAGCATACCAAAATACCTCATAGATTTTCTCCCGTTATTCTTTCATATTTTTTTTGTTCTTATTTTACCAGCCAATCTCTTACAATCTCCTCTGACTGATTCTTATAGTTATCATGGGCTATTTTGTAATGCTTAATAGTTGTCCTTTCTTGATGATTTCTTTTCTTTGCTCCACTAAAAACCTGATTAGCATTTTTCTTTCCTACAGTACTCTCTGTCTCTCTACTCTTATTCCACCAGCATTCTCCGATAAGAAATGTAATCTCTGAGCTGCGGATCAAACAACTGCTTACTTTCTTCCCATTATGTCATTTTATCTTCCAAATTATTTGCTCCTTCATCTGACTCCTTTGTTAGTTGTCATCAGTTACTCCCTGCCATCTCTTGTCAGTTTTCTGTACTTCTAGCTGTATGTACTCCTGTTGGTAGAATCTCCTTTCACCACTCCTTTGCTGGTTAAGTCTCTATAGTGTTGTCTGGCACTTTATAAATGTAATATACTATCTAATTATTTTATTCTCCTCAAGTGTTGCCTTCAAAATCCTAACCTCTCTGTATCCCTTTTATGTCTACCTTGTGCCATTGTCATCTTTTTCCACTTTGATCTATAACCCCCTGCATGTGCATATGAAAGTCTCGATTGCATAGCTTTAAAGTATCCCTTAAAGTTAGGTAATCTGATCCCCCTCATTTGGTAGGCAGAATCACCTTATAGGACCATAGTTAAGTACTAGACTAGGTCCCCTTGCAGGCTCTTTTAAGCCTATACAGTTTCCATTTTGGTGCTTGAATTAACCTATCCCATTTTAGTGTTACATTGGCCTTACCCATCTTGTCCTTGATAGCTATTCTCACTAGGAGTAATATATAATTTTTTCCTTCTAATTGTGCACACCCCCAAGCTCTGTAAAAATGAGCACCGTGACTTCTTTCCAGTATAAATTATTTCTCTGGATGCATGTATTATTCAAAAAATGGGGGTCACCAAGTGTGGCTCTAAGTGACTACCTTCCCTGCGTATAAAAATGTCTGTCTTCATCAGGAAGAAGAGTGGGCACTGAACACATTAGTCATGTATTTGAACCTCTTATTAGCAGATACTGTAAACCTTTCTACTAAACAAGAGAAGATTAGTCTTTCATAATGTATTTCAAAGGAAATAAGCCAAGTGTAAGTGGGCACAGACTGTCATATTATATGTGATACAAGCGTTGATAAGGACACGTCTTACTGGAAAAAGTTCTATAATAAAGGATGTTCTGTAGTCCAATCTTGCCTACATTCATACCCGTGGGTTCGGAGCCAAACCTCTGCTCCGACTCGGCCATACTCTAGCTCGAAGTCTTCAATGGCTCGTGGATAAGAGGTATCCCATGCTGCAATGCACCTATCCCCCAGATCTCATTTGCCGCTCGTACAGCTCAGACGTAGTCTCGCTCTTGGCCGTGGCTAAGTTCAGTTTTTCTACTATTTGTTCGATTTAGTAGCTCCAAAAGCTATTTTAATAGCTAGTGTGTGTGTTTTGCTTCTAACCGGTTCAGTTGAACTTTTCTGGTTCCCGTTTCCCTTGGTGTTTACGGGCTAGGCCCGTTTTAGTTAGAGGACCTAGTCCTCCCCATTTTTTTTTTTTTGTTCTTGCTCTTGTTGTGTAGCAGGTTAATCCCCTTTGTCAGCAGGTTCCTTGTGGTGTGACTGTTTGTTGTTCCCGTTTTTTCCTGGGCTAGGCCTGTTTAAATTAGAGGACCTAGTCCTCCCTGTGGTTACCTCGTGGTCTCTAGGCCGTTTGAGTTAGAGGCTCTAGTTTCCTGCGCTCTTTTGATTTCTGTGGTGAAGGTGCCCCTACCATTTTCCCCTGTGTTTGTGTGTGTTCTTGTCTTAAGATGTCTAAGGAGTCTAAAGAGCATAGACCTTCGGGCTTCAAAAAGTGTGTTAAGTGTAACAACAAGATGTCTTTGACGGATGGGCAATCTGTGTGCGTGTATTGCTTGGGGGCTATTCATTTACAGGAATCCTGCTTGTTCTGTCATGCTTTCAGCCCCCGCGTGCTGCAAGAGAGGAAGAACAAGCTAATATTAAGGGGATTGCTGAAACCTTCCTTTGAAAAGGATTTGGAAAGATCTTCCAATTCCAAGTCTTCTCCTTCCAAACCAGACAAAAAGATGGACAAAAAATCATCATCTAAGAAACGCTCTCTGGCTCAGTCAGTCTCTTCTGAGCCACCGGAGAAAATTATTAAAACTACAATTGCTTCTTCGGTTCCATTGGCTTCGGGGCCGACAGAATTCAGTGCTTCGATGATGTCTACATTGGCTCCAAGTTTATTGGAGCCAGTGACAGATTTGTCATTTCGGAGCCGGTCTCCAGTTTTTCGACCAGTTTCGCCGACTCGTAGGTCTCCCTCTATAGGGAGATCCAGATCCCCATCCATGTCCTCTAGGTCCTCCAGGACAATTTCCGATAACCCGATGATGTCGATAGAGTGGTGAGGAAACTGCTCCGGTCATCGGTGCTGGCTAAATAGCTTTCGGCTCTGGAGCCCGTCCTCCCTTCATCTTTGGCTGTTCCTCCTCCGGACCTTTCTTCAGAGCCAGAGCTGTCGGTTCAGTCTGATGCCTCGAGATTGGCTCCCCTTCTGGCGCATCTGCTCCGATCTCTGCTCTGACCCCGTTGGCGCCGTCCACAGGGTCAAGGATTCACAGCTCGCCGGTTGGAGCCAAGAGGGAGAAATCGGGTCAATCTTCTTCGGCTCCGAGCCTTCCTCTCGTGCTTCGGCCCGGGTGAGCATGGATCCGACATTGGCTTCGGACCTTATTTCCTTGGCTCCCAGGGTGTCTTCTGTGGTTAGTCTACCTTCGGAGCTGGGGGGATTAACCTTCGAGGTCATGAGGAGTGTGCTGGCCAGGTCGTCAGCTGCATTGTACGGTACCGACACTCTTCCCCCTCCAGCACCAATATCAGTATCAGATCACCCTCTATCTAGGGACAGCGGAGACCTAAGGCCTCAGGATACCTCCATGAGTGGTCCCCAGCTTTCTCAAGCCTCCCTGGGTTTTTTACCTGAGGAGCCACCCAGAAAGAGAGTGTGCAAGAGGAAGCACATTGACTCCCAAGATGAGTCCCTCACGTCTGACACTGACCTCGAGGAGTCAGAGGGGTCCCCTAAGTAGTCTTCTGACAATATATCTTTTTCAGATATCTTGGAAATACTGAGACAGAGAGCTGACTTGCCATCTAAAGCCCCTTTCGAGGAGGAGTCAGTGTTCCTGAAGGCCTTTGGGTCCCTACCCTCCGCCTCTTGGGTTTTTCCCCCATTCGACGAGCTCCTGGACCTCATTTGTCGAAAGGTGTGGGAAACTCCTGACACTGTGGAACCAGTCCCTAGGAGACCCAACAAGTTTTTGTCCACTCCCCCTGATGGAGAATTTCTTACAAAAGGCGTTCCAGTAGATGCCATGGTGGTGGCAGCAGCCACCAAGAAGGAACTTGCAGAAACTTCATCTACCGTCCATCCCCCTAACAAGGAGTCCAGGGCTATGGACAGGTATGGGAAGTGTGTGTTCGCTTCAGCGGCCTTTACACTGTGGTCGCTGAACTACTTATCACATTTTACATGCCTCCAAAGATATCTCCTAAAGGAGTTGGGAGATTCTCTACAGGGTAACGTTTCTGATGCTGTGGCTCAGAAAGTCAATGCTCAGATGTCTACCCTAAATTCTATTACCAACTCCTCCATGAGGCTGATCTCGTACACAGCCAATGGAGTAAGCAGGACTGCGGGTTCTGAAGTCTCTCTTAGGAGACAGTCCTGGATGCGCCTGTGCAACTTCACGGAGGCCTTCAAGTCTACCTTCACCAATGCGCCCTTTGACAGTTCATCCTTATTTGGAACTAAGGTGAAGGATACTCGCACTAGGTGCTAGCAGGAAGGAAAAACCCTGTCTGCCGTGGGAGTCAGTTTTTCCATGTCTTCTAGACCTTATCCCAAGGGCTAGAAAGGTGGAAAAATGTGGTTCAGAAAATCGCAGAGGTTTTTTCACGACGCACAGAGTGAGTCCCCTTCCAGAGACAGAGGAGGGGGTGGAAATTCAGGTAGATGCCGCCCTAGAGGCAGAGGAGGCCTGCGTAACCAGGGGGACCATGATTCCTTTCATGGCCCTTCCTACCAGCGCTCCTGAGAGGAGGCCCAACTGTGCATCTCTGGAGCCAGTCGGGGGTTGCATTTCTCCATACCCAGAAGCCTGGCGAGACATCACCCAAGATGAGTGGGTATTAGAGATAATCTCCAGAGGTTATCATATTCCCTTTCTTTCATCTCCCCCTCCAAACAAAAGAATCCCAGACGTCCCACCCAGGCAAAGGGATTCTGCAACCTTAGAAGTTCAAAAGTTGCTGTTAAATGGAGCCATCCAGCCCATCCCCTCAAACCAAGTAGGATTAGGGACTTATTCCGGATTCTTTTTGGTGCCGAAAAGAACAGGGGACCTGAGACCCACTTTGGATCTCAGCCGTTTGAACCTTCATATAGAGAAGTCCAAGTTCCGCATGGTCACGTGAGTCAATTCTCCCGTTATTAGGGAAAGATGTGTGGATATGCTCCATCAACCTCAAGGATGCTTACTACCATATAAAAATGGACAGGGCATCCAGATGTCACCTACTCTTCCAGCGGGGAGCCAGTCATTTTCAGTTTGTTTCGCGCCCTGATCTTTGGTCTCACCACAGCCCCCAGGGTGTTCACCAAATGCATGGCAGTGGTAATGGCTCAATTGAGATGTCTGGGATTCCGCGTGTTTCCTACCTGGACGACTGGCTCCTGTCTGCCACCACCAGGCATCTACTACTACAGACCAGGGACGCCACTATTGCACTGTGCCAAAGTCTGGGAATCACCTTGAATTGGGAAAAGTCTGCATTGTTGCCCTTGCAGCATGTTACCTTTATCAGCACCGAATTAGACACAGTGCTCATGAGGGTTTTCTTGCCTGAAGAGAGAATTAAGGCTTTACAGCAGCAAGTCTACGCTCTACTACCACTGAAGAAGGTCAAGGCAAAAGTGGTCCTCAAGTTGTTAGGGACCATGGCTGCCACAATTATGCTAGTGCTTCTTGCAAGACTTCACATGAGGCTTCTTCAGTGGCTACTTTTTGCCCAATGGTCTCTTCAGCACCTCCCGCTCTCCCACCTTATTGTAATAACCGACAGGTGCAAGCAGGATCTGCGCTGGTGGCTTCAGACCAGCAGTCTCAACACGGGTATGCCTTTCATTCTTCCTTCTCTGATTGCCACTGTGACCACAGATGCCTCACAGATCGGGTGGGGGGGGCATTATCTCAGCAGGACTGTCCAAGGCACGTGGCAGGAACACAAGATCCATTTGCATATCAACATCTTAGAGATGAGAGCGGTGCTATTAGCATTGCAAGCACTTCAAAGCTTTATTCCCCATGGGACAATTGCAATCCATTCGGACAACATGTCAGTGGTCTGGTATCTGAACAAACAGGAAGGAACCAGATCGTATCCCCTTTGCAGAGAGGCTCTTCGAGTGTGGCAGTAGGCAGTTTCTTCCCGGCGCTTTCTAGTGGCAACGCACATACCGAGGAAGTCCAACGTGATTGCCGACAGACTGAGCAGAGCTATTCTGATGCCTCACAAGTGGTCCCTGAACGAACAAGTGGCGGAACGGATTTTCCACAGATGGGGTCAACCTTGCTACGATCTATTTGCCAGCCCCCTCAATCTCAAATGCAGCAGCTACTTCACCCTTATTCCCATGGCGGGGGAAGCACCCAGGGACGCTCTAGTTCACAATTGATGCTCCTGTCTTCTCTATGCCTTCCCTCCATTTCCCCTGATAACAAAGGTTATTCAGAAAGCACAGTCTTTGGGAAGCAAAATGATACTGATTGCTTCACACTGGCCTCGTCGGATCTGGTTTCCTTTTCTTCACCCTTATCTAATGGACGAGCCGTGGATTGTGGACCCAGAGCCCAGATCTGTTGACTCGTCTGTCAGGGCATTTCCACCCCTCCATCCAAGCCCTCAGGTTGACAGCATGGCTGCTCCAATTCCTTCCCTAGTCAGACTTCATGATTTTTCACCGGAGGTGGTTCATATTCTGTTTTCCTCCCACAAACCTTTTACCAGGAAGATTTATTCCAGTAAGTGGAAGAGATTCTCCATTTGGGATCATCAAAGACAGGTTGATCCCTATACAGCTCCCATCTCATCAGTTTTAGAGTTTTTATCTCAACTGTTTAGCCAGGGATCAGCTGTGGCAACTATCAAAGTGCAGTTGGCAGCCATTTCTACTTTTCATGTTGCAAATGAACCCAATCTAATGGCGCACAGACTTTATAGGACTTTTCTCAAAGGGACTGTGCTACTTCGACCTCCGATGTTTGATACTGTTATGCCATGGGACTTTAATTTTGTGCTACCGCAGCTTACCTCACCTCCTTTTGAGCCCGCGGCAACCTGTGACATTAAATTTTTGTCTTGGAAGACAGTCTTTTTGATAGCCATCACTTCGGCTAGGCAGGTCTCTGAACTCCATCGATTCGGCCCCCTTACTTGGTATTTCACAAGGATAGGGTTTTGCTAAGACCTAATCCTTCCTTTATGCCTAAGGTTGCTTCAGTGGTCAATCTCAACCAGTTTATTGAGCTGCCTGTGTTTTTCCCTGAATTCTCTAACAAGGCAGAATTTAAGTTTCATTAGCTAGATGTCCACAGATAATTGCGTTTCTATTTACATAGAACAAAAGATTTTAGGAAATCTGATCAACTCTTTGTCTCGTTTTCAGACAATAGACTAGGAACTTCAGTTTCTAAAGTAACTCTGTCCAGATGGATTTCTAGCTGCATTTCCTTCATCTATTCTTCAAATGGCAAGGAATTACCCTTTAAAGTAAAGGCTCACTCTACACGTTCGATGTCTACTTCTACTGCCTTTCAGGCTAGGATGTCTATGGATGATATTTGTGCTGCAGCTACTTGGGCATCTCCTCACACCTTTATTAGTCATTACAAATTGGATATGGTATCAAGGGGCAGATCCTCATTTGGTTCCACAGTGCTCAAGAGTATTTTCCACTGAGTCGCCCAAGGTCTAGGGGCTAGGGTACGCTGTCCCACGGGTAAGAATGTAGGCGAGATTGGATTACATAACATCAAGAAGTTATGTACTCGCCATAACATTCGATGTATGTAGTCCATCTCGCCTCACATTCTTACTAACCCACCCACCTACCCTTTCCTGGAGGACTTAGAGGTAGAGTCTCTGTTTTCAGCACTCCTTCTTGATATGTTGAGTTTGTTCTTCCTCTCAGCATGTGTGTGTGTGTATGTGAGCTTGCAGCAAACAAGATCTGAGGGATAGGTGCATTTCAGCATGGGATACCTCTTCGCCATGAGCCAATTGAAGACTTTGAGCTAGAGTATGGCCGAGTTGGAGCCAAGGTTCGGCTCCGAACCCACAGGTAAGAATGTAAGGCGAGATGGACTACATACATTGAACGTTATGGTGAGTACATAACTTCTTGTTTTATTATTTGCTTCAAGGAATAGGAGTCCCACAAAGGCAGTCATAGCCCGTCAAATTACATTTGATATAAAACAAGCTAAAAAAAGTGTGGTGATAGCCTCATAAAAGCAGGCAGTTTCAATGGTAAAAGTATAAAACACTCTAAAAAACAATGTATTAGATATTTTGATGAAGCTCAGGCAAAAGTATTTTCTTAAATATAGCTGTACTGGTAGCATATGGTGTGTTGTCATGTTTTAATTAAAAATACAGTTTAAAGACTTTTACATGTATATAATAATCAAATATGGGACTAAGATCTAAGTTTTGGGATTGGCTCCTTGTTTTTCCATCTCCCAGATTTTCCTCCAGTCAGCTCCCCTGGGCCCTCCCACCATTGTCTGTAACTGTCTTTAAATAACTGGCATGCTGAATGTAATTTAGTAGAACAAGAACACATGCCCATCCACCTAAACTTCTTGAAATGTCAACAAAACATCTTTATTCCTCCCACAGAGAGGGTATCAGAGAGAGTCTCCTAGATCTGCTAGCTAAAGTGATTTTATCTGGACTAATCCTTTATACTCTGTTCCTAGTGAGAATAACTGGGATCATACCATAGATAACTTAAGGGGAACCTATGCATGAAAAAAGCATTTAGGAGCTGCCACTGTCCATTAGTAGTACAGGGGGACAGTCCTGGGGTAAATTGTCTGTTTCCACTCCGTAGATCCAAGTTATGCTTGAATATGGACAGGGATGAACTTTGCTTTATGTGGATGGGAAGTATGTTCCAGAGCAACAGTGTCCTGTCTAAGAGATATACATGTCTCTCCAAACTATTCTCATGATAATGCAGAAGAGATTTAGATCCTTAGATAGTGTTTCTGATGCCATTTCAGTTGATGTACAGAAAATCCATCAATACTGGGTAGAAAAGTGCCTTATGTGTCACACAGGTCACCTCTTAACAGTCTGTAGGATACCGAATATAGTGACAAGGCTTTGAGTCTGTCCATGTTAGGGCATACTGTTTATCCCACTTTACTTGTGTCCTCTTTATTTACTAAATAAATTCCTATTTCTGTTAACTATAATCCATAATTCTTCCTCTGGCTGATAAGGTATACTTGTCCTAGGCTCAGGACCAAAGGAACTAAAGCATTGTTACTGCTATTATCTTATTGTCACTCAATGGCCTTTAATTTCCAATCTCTCTTTTTTAATAATCTTCCACTTGGTCTTTTCCCTCTTGTTTTTAGCTGCCACAATGGAATCATTTTTATTCATTGCATCTAAATATTTCTTAATTCATTTCCCCATAAATATAGATATTGTTGAAACTGTTTGTGTAGGCAAATATTTTACCTGAAACTGCTGTAAAATATCTTGCAGTACACATATGTGATATTCAGGAGTTGTCAAGTACAGAATTATGGCATCCACAAATGGAGAGAGTTTTTCTTGACTACCATACCAATTATATCCCTGAATTTGTAAAAAACCTTATTTTTAGCTAAAGGCATCACATATGCAACAAATAGGAGAGTGAAAAAGGACATTCCTTCCTTGTGCTTGTATTTAAACTATAGTTAGAAAGGACTCAGCCCACCTTTATTTTTGTCTCTTAGCCATCATATATTCTCCTTATTAACTCTATTATATTATTTGGGAATGCAAATGCTAATTTTGCCCTACTCAATTCCTATCAAACCACCTTGGGCCCAATTGCAGAATATTTACTCTGTGTGACTTACTGTGGTGTATTTACACTGGAGTAAGTCGCACAGAGAGCAAGTCTTTTGGAATCTGTTCCCTGGTGTAAGCCTGTTTATACATAGGCATTACACTGAAGTCACTTACACTGAGAGCAACACTTTCAGAATGCAGCCCTTTCTCTTGATCCACACTAATCAACAGTAATGGAGTTTTTTTTTTTTTTTATATTTCATTTCCTTCTGGAACACAATTTGTTCTGTAAATATTATCAAATGTTTGCCTTCCTTCCAAAAAGCCGTATTGATCCATATCTATCAACTTTGGTAACATTTTTGCCTTTTGTCTTAGCTAGTGTAGACATAAGCATTTTATAATCATGATTTAGAATGAATATTCATCTTTATGATATATGGTCTGTCAGGGTCCTTGTCCTCACTTGATAATACTACCACCACGGCCTTCTTCCACAATTCAGTTATCCAACCCTTCAAAACATTAATCTGATGTTGTAAATCTTTGTTCATTAATTGCTATTAGGACCTCGGTTTCGTCCTGTTTCCAAGCTCCCGTCAGCCAAAAACTCTCAGCTAAGACCTACCCATAATGCCCTTCTAGTTACTCCAGATCTCATTTGCCACATTCCTAGTCAGACGTGCTAGCCATCTTTCTCAAAGCTAAGTAGAAAATTATTTTTAAGATAGTTTCTCTTCAAAATTGTGTATTTCTTAGTCAATTTAGCCTTCTCTCACTGTCGCCTATAACCTAATTCTATTCCCTACCCTTTACCTTGGTAATTTTTTTCTACCATTATTGGTACTGTCCCTCTCTCCTGCCTTTGACAGGCCTTTCCTTACAACTTGTGGTATTTTTTAAATTCCATTGTTGGTATTCTCTTACTTTTTTCTCTCCCTTATTTTGTTTTTCTATAGGATAGCGTTGTTGCCTTATGTCAGACAAAGCAAAGTTGGGGTTTAAACAGTGTGACAAGTGTGGGCATAAGATGCCTAACTCGGATACACATGCTCGTTGTGTCTACTGTTTGGGCATGGATCATATTAAAGCTGACTGTGACATCTGTGCTAGTTTTAGTAATCGTACACTAGCAGAACGTAAAAATAAACTTATTTTAAAAGGTTTAATCAAGACACCTTTTTCAGAGGCGCTCTCTGGGTCAGAGGTCTCACCCCCCCTCCAAAGACCAAAAAACATAAGGAAAAATGGAATCTGAAGTAGGCAGACTTCCTCTTACCCATAACCCCTTGCTCCCTGACTGACCTCAGATTTAGATAAGTTTAGATTTTTGACAGGAAAAGTTTTCAAATTCTCTGTTTTTGTTATTAATGTAGTTAGTGTTGTGTGTGGTTAAGGCTTTCCCACCTCTTTAGTTAATTTTTCTAGTTGTTTGTGTGTGTGTGTGTATTTAGGCCTTAGGTTGGTAATGTCTGAAGCCCCTAAGGCTGTTTTCTTGAACACCTGTCTTCTGGTTGTAGGAGGTTGAAGTTGGTGCTGGCGGTCTTTTACCCCAGATACTGCTTCGGCCTCTGCCCTTCCAGTCAGCAACCTGTTGCTGTGAGTTCTCCCTCCGGCTGGGACTCAACCTCCTAAAGTTGCCGGAGGGGAAGGATTCTTCTAGGAGAGAAGGAGAGGCACAGGAGAAGCACCATAAGAGGAGAGCCGGTTGGCTCCTCCATCTCCTCCCTGTGCCTTCTAGCCTCCTCGGCTCCACTCCTCGGTTCTCTCCTGGACCCAAGGAGGAGGAGGCTAGCCCTTCCAGGAGGTCACCTTCAATGAAGCTGATATGGACCGGATGATGAGGAAATTCATCCAGGCCCAAATGCAAACCTTCTCCGACCCATACCACGGGTTCCTCGGATCCGCCCCATCCCTGAGAGTGTGCCGGACCTGACCCACCTCTCGGGCCGAGAGGGCCGAGCCCCCTGAGGGAGCTGGTGTCGCCCAGGTCGGAGCACACTGGTCTCGGATCCGAGGCTTAGAGAAGCTGGCATGGAAAGGGCACTGTCGAGGACATCCGGACCCCCGGTCCCTGCCACGGCTCCATCCCGCACTCCATTGCAGTTGGGCCAGGCCCCCACCAGCCGG
This sequence comes from Protopterus annectens, assembly GCF_019279795.1. NCBI lineage: Eukaryota > Metazoa > Chordata > Ceratodontiformes > Protopteridae > Protopterus > Protopterus annectens. Next base: position 1,754,923,545 of record NC_056725.1, read on the forward strand.
TCCCAGGGACAGCGATGTCCCAAGTGGTTCCCTTGGAACATCCATCTGCTGAAGAGTACCCTGAGTCCGCCACTGAAGACACGGACTTGGATGAAGGAAGGCTCCCTAGGTCACCCCTGAGGACGTCTCATTTGGAGACATCATGGAGATGTTAAGGATCAGGGGGTGGTCTGCCCCAAGGCTTCTTCGGACGAGTCTGTGTTCTTGGAGGCATTCGAGGTGGGCCCTTCTACCTCTTGGGTGTCCCCTCCTGCTGACCCCTGGTGGATCTTATATCCATCAGGGCGTGGAAGGATCCGGACACCATTGAGCCTATCCTAATTCTCCTCCATCAGACCGCACCCACTGGAGTAAGGGTCCCCAGTAGATGCCATGATGATGGCTGCAGCCACGAATTGGCCCAGGAGAGTCCCTCCGTCCATCCTCCGGGCAAGGAGTCCGCTCGATGGATCGCATTGTTTTAGTTCAGCGACCTTCTCCTGAGAGCTGAACTACATGGCACATGTCATTAGGATGCAGCGGATCTGATTAAAGAATACGCTGCATCTCCCCGGAGTCCATCTCGAGTGAGGATAAACAGGTTTACTCCACCTGAATGGCCACTCTCAGATCAGTATCCAATACATCTGCGGCTGCTGTCTCATGCTACTGAGGGAGCCAGCGGAGCCAGCAGGCCTTGTCATGAGGCGACAGGCCTGGCTCCGCCATTGTGATTTTGCAGAGCCCTTCTTCGATGGTTCTGCCTTGTTTGGCAAGACTGTTCGAGACATTAGTCCAGAGCAAAAGGACGGAAGACGCTGTCTGCCGTCGGAGTCCGCTTCTCAGCTCCCCAGAGGTCCTTCTCTAAGAACCAAAAGGGACAGAAGAAGATGTGGTTCCGAAGTCGCAGCAGTCCCAACCTGCTCCGGATAACCAGTCCTTCCGTGGCAGAGGAGGACGGAGGTCGTCAGAGGCAGGGGGCTCCTGGCAATTTTGGGTCCAGAGAACCTTCTCTGAGAGACCCACGCAGCAGCCCTGAAGGGTTGCCCGGCTGTCTGTCTCTGGAGGCAGTCGGGACCTGACTTCTTGGGAGTCCATAACAACAGACAGTTGGGTGCTTCGACTTATATCCAGAGGATATTCAATACCCTATTCAAGATTCCCAAATCTCGCAGCCTCCCAGATGTTCCACCTGACCAAAGGGAGGCGGCAGCTATCGAAATCGAGCAGCTGCTAGAAAAGAGCCATCCAGCGTCCCCAGATCTTAGGGTTTTACTCCAGGTTCTTTTGGTGCCAAAGAAGACGGGGACTTAAGACCAATCTTAGACCTTTCCCAGTTGAACCTGTCAGTAACCAAGCAAAGTTCCGGATGGTCACCCTGCAATCTATACTCCCCTCTTGAGGGAGAACGACTGGATGTGTTCCATAGACCTCAAGGATGCGTACTACCACATTCGGATGGACAGACGATCCAGGAGGTTTCTTGCTGGGAGCCAGTCATTATCAGTTCAGGGTCCTCCCCTTTGGTCTCACCTCAGCCCCAGGGTGTTTACCAAGGTGCTAGCGGTGGTAGCGGCCCACCTGAGGCTCCAGGGATTACAGGTCGCATCATCAAGGCATCTCCTGTGCTCAGCCAGGGATTACTTTCTTCAACTAGCACCAAGGCTGGGCATCACGATCAACTGGGAGAAATCTTTTCTGAAACCAACTCAAATTATAGATTTCATAGGAGGAAGACTAGACACCAGATCAATGCGAGCCTTCCTCACCCCAGACCGTATCGCCAGCCTAAGGTGTCATGTGACAGCAATCCTGCAACCATCTCCAACTGCAGCTTCGGTCCTGAGGGCCCTAGGTTCTATGGCGGCAGCTATCCGCTTCTAATTCATGCCCGTTTACGCATGCGGGTTCTTCAATGGACCCTTCAAGTTCAGTGGTCTCTCTTTGTTCGCTCTAAACGCCCGATTGCGGTCAGCAGAGTGTGCAGGGACTCCTCTGTGGTGGCTTCTTTCTCCGGGATTTCCCGAGCCACAGTGACCACGGACGCCGGGTGGGGGCATTCTGCGGAAAGATTGTCCAAGGCACGTGGAATCCCACAGAGACGTCATTGCATATAAATGTCCTGGAAATGATTCCTTCAGGGACTAATTCAGACAGACAACATGTCCGTAGTCTGGTATATCAACAATCAGGAGGAACCAGGTCTTACCCCTTTGTCGAGAGGCCATGAGAGTCTGGGAATGGGCAATTTCCACCAAACGCTTTCTGGTAGCACATTCGAAAGTCCAACATCCCATCCTCTCTCCACGAGTGGTCCCTCAATCTTCAAGTAGCGAAGAAGATTTTTGCTTGGGGCAACCCTGTTGCGATCTTTTGCTTCTCCCTCAACCACCAGGAGTTCCCGAGGATGCTCTGGTGCATGCCCTCCACTTCCTCTGATGCAGAGGCTTCTGCAGAAAGCCAACAGTTTGGGGAGCAGAATGATTCTCATTGCCCCATTCTGGCCTCGACAACCTTGGTTCCCTTTGTATGGTCTCACAAAATCAATCCACCATGGATTCTGGATGATCTCATCTCTCACCCTCTGAATGCCAGTGACCCTGAAGTTGACAGCTTGGCTGCTCCAATTCCAACCTTGATTAGGACTTCTTCACGGTCAAGGCTATTTTGGTGGCTGCTCATAAACCTTCCACCAGACAGGTTTATCGGAGTAAATGGAAGAGGTTCTCTATATGGGCAGGACAGAGAACTGTGGATCCTTTTCAGCACCTATCTCGGTGCTGGATTTTCTAACAGACCTCTTTCATCAAGGCTATCTCGCATTATCATATTGGTCATGACACAGCTGACAGCGAAATTATGCAAAACTTTTCTCAAAGGAGTTGTTAAGGCCTCCAGTCAAGGAGGTTGTACCGCCACTGCAGGCCCTTACTGCTCCTCCCTTCGAGCCTGCAGCTTCTGCTGATTTAAAATACCTTTCCTGGAAGACTGCCTTTCTGGTAGCTATCACTTCAGCCAGAAGGGTGTCTGAGCTTCAGGCTCTATGTGTCAAACCGCCTTATCTTTCTTTCTTCCCTGATAGGGTGTGCCTCAGGACCAATCCATCTTTTCTTCTGAAGGTCTCTTCTGAATCCAATATTAACCAGTCAATCAATTTGCCTGTATTTTTCCCAAGTATTCAAACAAAGGAGAATACAAATTGCATTCCTTGGATGTTCATAGACAATTACGTTTTATATTAACCGGACAGCTGGCCACAGGAAATCAGATCAGCTGTTCTTTGCTCTGGGTAAAGCAGTATCTAAAGTCACTCTATCTAAATGGATTGCTAATTGCATTCTGCAGGCATATGACACTTCAGGCAGACCTGCTCCTCAGAGGGTTACGGCTCATTCTACTAGGGCAGTTTCTACATCAGCCTTTAAGTCCCGTGTTTGGATGATATCTGCTTGCGCAGCTACTTGGGCCTCGCCTCATACTTTTATTTCTCATTACAAGGTGGATGTTGTTTCTAGAGGAAGAGCATCCTTTGGCTCACGAACATCCTTCCATGACGGCCCAAGATTCAGGTAGCTACCTACTTCAGATTTAGAAGTTATGTACTCACCATAACGCTCCATCTGAGTAGGTGACTTCTCCATCCCCTGACTTTATAGAGCGAGTATTTATGCTGTTTTAGTGTACTGTGGTCAGTATTTTGAGGCAAACTCAATCTGAGGTCAGTGGGTAAGAGGGAGGAGCTAGGAGCTCGGAGCCTAAGCACAGGTTGCATCCGGTGAGTACATAACTTCTAAGTCACTCGGTTCCTGCATCTCCTTCAGTTATGGAACAGAGTCTGCTCCGTGCTTCGCCAGTGCCCTCAGCGCAGACCTCTTCAGCACCAGGCTCTGTATCTTCTCCCTCGGTGCTGTCCATAATATTCTCCCCTATTTCAGTTCCAACCTCGGCACCACTGACTTCAGTGCCGTCCTTGGATCCGACATTGGCTCTGATGATTGTACTTGCTTCGGCACCATCTCCGGTCAAGGTGCTGACAGTTTCTTCGGCTTCATTGGCTCCAAAACTCTAATATCTGCCAAGGACAAGATATTCTCTGACTTACGACCCTTTTTTGGGGCAGCGGTTTAGCCCCTTTCTAGAAAGACCTGATTCTCCTTCAGCAGCCTCCTTTAGATCCACTAGGAGTTTTTCTGAATTAGATCTAGTGCGGGGTTTGGACCAGCTTCTGGCAGCTAGGGGATTGCCCATTCCAGCTAGACCTTCTGTCCCTGTTGGCTTGGAATCTTTTACTACATCTTCCCCTGATTATCCTCCTCCAGCCTCTACCCAGATCCCAGAGATCCCAGTAACAGTGCCCACTCCAGTGCATACTGTCTCGGCTCTGACAGCAGATTTTCCCCTGTCAGCACTGACCACCCTTGCTGCATCAGCTCCGGTGGAGCCGATGCTCTTTCGAAGCAGTGCTTGGACCATCTGTACCTTGGCACCTAGCCTGGCGACTATTTTTTCACTGGTGTCATCTATGTCCATGGCTCCGGCTTCTAGTTTTCTTGGAGCTCCTCACCTGGAGGTGGACTCCTCAGGGTGGGGTGTGACCCCAGTTCCGAGGTTGACCTTCCAGTTCAGGCTCCCATCCCTCCTCGGGTGGGCCTGCTGTCCAGGTGATGGAGAGGGTCCTTCACTCCGAAGGCTCGCAGTCAGCACCAATGACATCAGTATCAGAACCCCCTCTAGCATGCACCTCGCCCAACCCTCTATGTCACGACCCCGGGCACAGGAGTCACAAGAACCCACTTTGAAAGGAACCCCTTCTCCGGAGTCCTCCTTAGAAGATCCCACTGGGGAGCCACCCTGGAAGAAATGGTGCAAGAGGAAGCATCTTTATTCCCTGGAGGAATCTATCACTGAAGGCACTGATTGTGATGAGGGAGAAGGGTCCCTATGGTCTCCCCCAGACAATGTCTCATTCAGAGACATTCTTGAAATCCTCAAGCAGCAGGGAGACTGGAAGTCCTCTAATCCTTCTTCTGAGGAATTGGTGTTCTTGCAGGTCTTCCGTGCCCAGCCATCTACTTCCTGGGTGACCCCACCAGCAGATGACCTTGTTAAAGTCATTGTGCAGCGTGCCTGGAAGGCCCTGGACAATGTAGAACCTGTTCCCCGGAGGCCAGACAAAAATTTTATCTACACCTGAAGAGCAGCCCCACTGGTCCAAGCAGTTGATGGTTGATTCTATGGTTGTGGTGGCAGCCACCAAGAGGGAACTGACAGAAGATAGTTCCACTGTCCATCCTCCAAACAAGGAGTCCCGGACCATGGACAGACTATGGAAGTGGCCCTATGCTTCAGCGACCTTCGCCATTCGGTCACTGAACTATCTGGCACATTTTATTCGCCTCCAAAGAGACCTAATTTACAAAATGTCTTCCTCTTTGGTGGGGGTACTGCCTGATGAGGTCCGTGACACTGTCGCCTCACATCTAGCTACCCTTGAATCCATCTCGAACTCCTCGATGTCTTTGATATCTCACACCACCGAGGGGGCAGCTTGAGCTTGCCACATCAGGCATTGTCATGAGATGATATGCTTGGATGCGGTTGTCTGACTTCGCAGACCCCTTTAAATCTTCCTTTGTCAATGCGCCTGTTGATGAATCTACACTTTTGGGACCCAAAGTACGAGACACACTTCCACGTAGTGAGAAAGATGGAAGGACCTTGTCTGCTGTGGGCATACGCTTTTTCAACCCCCAGAGGTCCTACTCCAGGAACCAGAAGGGAGGAAAAATGTGGTTCAAGAAATCCCAAGGATCTTTTTGAGACGCTAGTGCTGAACAATCCCCCTAGGGCAGAGACGGCAACTCATATGGAAGACACCCCTTTCAGGGTAGAGGGGATCCGCGTAACCAGGGCACTAGAGATTCTTTCTCCAGCAGACCCTACCAGTGCTCCTGAGCAGTTGCCCGATTGCTTTCCTCTGGAAGCAGTCGGGGGTCATTTTTCTCTGCACTTACCAGCCTGGCATCTTATTACTACCGAAGTTTGGGTGCAGAGAATAATATCCAGAGGCTACCAAATACCATTTGATTTAATTCCCAGACCCATCAAACAAATCTCCAAAGTACCACCCAGTTTGAGAGAATTAGCAGCCTTAGAAATAGAAAAGCTAAGAAAGAGTCATCCAACCAGTCCCACCAGACAGGATCTGGATTTTACTCGAGGTTCTTTTTAGTGCCAAAAAAGACAGGGGACTGGAGACCAATCCTGGATCTCAGCCTATTGAACAAATTTATCAAACCTCAAAAATTCCAGATGGTCATGGTGCAGTCCATTCTTCCCTTCCTAGGGAGGGACAACTGGATGTGCTGTATAGACCTCCAGGACGCGTACTACCACATAAAGATGGATCACCGCTCCCGGAGGTTTCTCCACTTCCGGCTGGGAGCCAATCACTACCAGTTCAGGACACTGCCATTCAGTCTCTCGACAGCCCCCCCCCCCAGTGTGTTCACCAAATTTATGGCAGTTGGGATAGCTCATCTTCGACTACAAGGATTCCAGGTGTTTCCCTATCTAGACAGTTGGCTCCTTACTGCTCCCACCAGGAATCTCCTAGTCTGCAGCCTCTCTTATACTCAAGGTCTCCCTCTCCACTTGGGAATTGCAATCAACAAGGGCAAATCTCAAATGTCCCCAACAAAGACACTGGAATTTATTGGAGCGGTCTTCGACACAACATCCTGTCAAGCTTTTCTCCCCCCTCACAGGCTTTCGAAAATAAGACACCAAATCCAAAACCTTCTTCCTCAGACCTATGTACCAGCTTGTCTTGTACTGCAGCTCTTAGGTTCCATGGCAGCTGCCATTACATTAGTACCACTGGTGAGACTGCACATGAGAATCCTGCAGTGGCTCCATTCCGCACAATGGTAGTTTCCAACTCACCCACTCGACCACATGATACATCTTACAAACCGTTGCAAGGAAGAAATGCTATGGTGAATGAAGCCACAAACAAATCTTTGGTGTTGACCATTCTGTCTTCCCCAGCCCACAGCTACGGTGACCACGGATGCTTCCCTGTTAGGGTGGGGGGAGGCACTTCCAGGGAAAGACAGTCCAAGCTACCTGGTCCCCCATGGAAGCCAATTTGCACATAAATGTCCTGGAACTGAGGGCAGTTCTCTTAGCTTTGCAAGCGTTCCATGCATCCCTACCCTCTGGTACCATTACAATTCAGTCAGACAACAAGTCAGTCGTCTGGTATATCAACAAGCAAGGCAGAACCAGGTCTTACCCCATGTGTCGGGAAGCCATGAAGATTTGGTACTGGGTGATAGCTTCCAACTGCTTTCTTATAGCAATGCATGTTCCTGGGAGTTCCAACCTTATTGCGGACAATCTGAGCAGGAACCTCCTGATGCCTCATGAAGGGTTCCTTAACCCTGTAACAGCGGATCGGATCTTCCAACGCTGGGGCAAGCCTTGCTGCGATCTGTTTGCCCCCCCCAAACTACAAATGCAGAAACTACTTTGCCCTGATCCCCCAGAGGGAACCACTGAGGGACGCTCTAATGCATGATTGGACTTCTATATGCCTTTTCCCAGTTTTCCCTCATTTAAAATTTCTCCAGAAAGCTCAGAGGTTGAGAAGCAAAGTGATCCTTATTGCCCCCTACTGGCCCCATCAAGTCTGGTTCCCATATCTATGGCCTCATCTGATTCACAGCCCGTGGATCCTGGATCATTCCCAAGACCTGTTATCTCATCCTCAGGGACTGATTCATATGAACCTCCACAGTCTCAAGCTCACAGCTTGGTTCCTCTACTTCCAATGATTGCCAGGTTGCCTGACATCCCATCTCCTGTTCGTGAAATACTTCTGGCTTCTCACAAACCTTCCACCAGGAAAGTTTATTCTAGTAAATGGACTAGGTTCTCTATTTGGGCCAAAGATCAGAACTTAGACCCTTTCTCTATGCCTATTAAAAACATCCTACAATACCTGACTACTCTGTTACATGCAGGAGGCTCAGCATCGACTATCACTGTACATTTAGCGGCTAATTCCAATTTTCATAATGGACTTGATAATTCTTTGATTATGTCACACCAGCTATGCAAGACTTTTTTGAAAGGAGTATTACATGTTAAACCTCTGGTCAAGCCTCCCTTAGAACCCTGGGACTTGACTTTGGTACTTATTCCTCACAGGTCCTCATTTTGAGCCCTTTGATTCATGTGATTTAAAGTTCTCCTTTATTAGTCCTGATAGTTAATTGATAAACCATATCCAAGCACAAACCAGTAAACAATAAGACAAAAGAAGGAGGAAACTGGCTGAAGTGATCAGTTTCCTTCTTTTGCCTGACAATTAATTGCTTAGTTTCTGCATTACCAAGCTTTGAAACATTTAAAGTTTTCAAAAATGCTTCCAATTCTGCACTCTCTGATTTATCCACTTCGCTCCTCTGCTCTTTATAGATTTTCATAATATTGTCAAATTGTCCCCCATTATCTGGGCCTCATGGTGCAGAGAGATGAAGTCTTTACTGTGATCCAGTTGACCAGTGTTCGACTGGTGGCATGGGTGCTGGAGGGGCTGCATGGGAAAGTATGGAAGTGAGCGGTCATGTTGGCTGTCTTGGCCTCAGAAGGCAAGATGGCAGTGTAGGCTTACTTCAGATAGCAGTGCTCAGGTAACAGGTTTTATATGTGAGGAAGTGCATGCATCTACCAATGCAGTACCATATGCTGCTCAGAGAATTGCAGAGGGGATGGAGAAGGTTAGAGTACACTCCCTGGCAGCAAGTATGATGCTATGCCAGTGTTCTCAATCCCCCTCACCGGCCCTGAACATAGGTCTAGTTGGGCTTGGGGAGGCTAGTGTGTGTTCAGTGTAGTGAATGAGGAGAGAAGCTAGCAGCAGCTGATTGTCATCTGCAGGGAAGGGAGAAAAATATTTCCTTTATCCCTTCTGGATTCCTGGTAAATTTTCTTGTTGTAGAGTCCTTGAGTTTTGCCAGAGCTATTTGCAGATTATTTTGGCTAAGTATTTAAGTTAATAATGTAAGTGCTATGGGATTATTACCAAAAAGTAAAAAAAAAAGTTTTAACAGTTCTTTTTTTTCCTAAAATTAAGCATGCTGTCCAGACATTCATTTATTCTTAGTGTTGTGCAACTGTTCTTGCTCTTTATCCTTTAAGCACCCCCCCCTTCTTCTGCAACATTATAACTTTTGCAAATACTTCTAAATAATTTTTCTTTTCTTCTACATCTTTCTCTCCCATATTTCCACTGTATTTTAAAGTCCATTTTCAGTTTATATCCAATATTAGCCAGCCATTCAGAGCCATTTATGTCTGTCTTAATAACTCAGTTTTATCTGTTATCTTTTCATAACCCCCCCCCCATCCTTAATAAATATGTAAGGAAACACCAGTGCCTTTATTTTAAGTTAACTCATTCTGTCTTTATCTTAGCTTTTACATATGCATGATCAGGTATCATCATTTGAGGGATCTTAGTACTTTAAAAGGAATGCACATGTTCCTGTGTTTTATATAATTTTTATTCTGTCTAGCCCAGTTATTGCAGCTTGGGGAGTAAAGTAAACTCATTCTGAACTACTCTTACTGAATTAAGCTCCCCCATACCTTATACAGTCAAAAACTTTTTTTTTTTTTAAATCTACCTTCTCAGATAATATTTTCCCTTCTAGGGCCACACGACACATCCTGACTGCTACACAATACATTTCAGTACAACTTACAGATAAAACATCTTGCTGAAAGCCTCTTATTTCTCCCAGAACTCTTCTTAGCTCCATAACTGCAGTTTTAATGGGAGTGTAGGTAAATGCCAATGTAATCCTCTCTTTTTTTGTCAGTATCCTCTCCTTGCCACAAATATTCCATTATTGTTTTTTTTCTGTATCTACCACAGTCAGAACCCATCTTCATATCAGGATAACAGTAATATTTTCCTTTGTCCCTGGTATTTTGCCAAATGTTCACATTGAAATCCTGCATTTATTAAACTTGTATGCCCATTTTTATCCAGACTCATCTGTAGCATGGTAACTTGTACTCTATATTTCTTAGTATACTTCAATACTGTCTGCTTTTTTAATATGCCTGTAAGCCCATTCACATTCCATGTTAAAACTGACAATGCAAACATTCTGTGATTTTAAAGATATGATCACTTACAGTACTTGTCACTTCTGTTTAGATGTATTCTTCCTACTAATGTAGTACTTGACCTATAGGACTTTTTATCTTCTAGCACTTTCACTCCTTTGTTTGAACTCACATTTTTTTCAAGTAGTCCAAATTACTGTACTCCCTCTCAATCCTCTAACATACTGAATAATAAAAAACTATATACATTTTCAACAATAAAATGTTATCCCTCCAAATATAAGCTTCAACTTCAAATTGGTGGCTGCTTGCACTGGCATTGTGTGCTCTAGAAAGTACAGTTGTGTAAAATCTTATCATAACGGTAGATGTCCTTGCTTTCACTGCTGCAGTATTCTTAATTGTATGCGATTCTTTGCAGCAGAAGCCCAATGTCTGGCTAGTCATCCAAAGACTTCTGAAGTTAAAAGGTATGCTGAATATCACCATATGCTCCCTGCGTAACATAGGGCATAAAGATGATGTTCAGGCTTACCAAAAATAGAACTGATTGCCTCAGGAGGAACACCAGTTCAAAGAACCCAAGAGGTAATTACATCCAGGAAGGTGAAGAACTAGGAGGAGGGAGGGAGCAAATACTGCAGCAGTGAAGGCAAGGACATCTAACATTATGGTAAGATTTTACACAACTGTACTGTCCTTACATTCATTGCTGCAGTATTCTTAACTATATGGGAGAGTACCAAAGCTCAAGAGGCAGCTAGGGAGGAGGAGGAAGGGGCAGAAGAATCCCCTAAAAAACATGAACAACCGGCAAGCCCTAGTTCTAGAGATACCATCCAACTTGTAGTGCTTGGTAAAGGTATGCACAGAAGTCCAGGTAGCTGCTTCAAGAATATAAGTACTGCCAAAACCTTTGAAAAAAGCACCAGAAAAAGCCACAGCTCTAGCAGAATGAGCCTTAATTGAAAAAAGAAGGCTCTTGCCATGAAAAGTGTAACAAAAGAAAATAGCCTTAGAAATCCAAGAAGAAAATGTCTGCTTGGATACAGCAAGCCCCAAAGATCTAGGATAAAAAGAAACTAATAACTGATCAGAGTTTTCTGATACCCTTGGTCATAGCCAAATAAACTTTAAGTTGCCTATTCATGTCCAAAGTGTGCAGCACCCTCTCATTGTCAGTTTGCAGAGAAGGGAAAAAAGTAGATAGACTGATTAAGAGATTGCTCATTAACCACCTTTGGTATAAAAGAAGGGTTAATGCAGAAGGACACTCTGTCCTCATGAAAAATCAAAAAAGGAGGACAAGCCATAAGTGCCTGCAACTCAGTCATCCATCTGGCGAAGTAAGTGCTAACAAAAGAACAGTCTTCCAGGAACAATGCTGTAAGGAAGCTGAAGCAACAGGCACAAAGGGAGCCCGAGTCAACTTCTGCAAAACAAAATTAAGATCCCAGGGAGGAAGAAAGGCTTCCTGGCAGGACTAATATTAAGGACACCTGTAAGAAATTGTTTCACCTCAAATCTAGCAATTAAAGGAGGAGAAAAGGCACTGTCTTTGAGGGAACATGGGTGAAATTCTTGGCTAGGATTATAAGGGCTTCTGGGCCAATAGCCTAGTGTCATTCTGTGAAACTATTTAAAAGGCAGACCAGCAGAAAAAGCTGATAGGTGAGCCTTCATAGAAGAATAGGCCAAACCAGCATTGAGCAACTCACACAAATAAGAGATAACCAAAGAAGCATCCACCGTTAGTGAGTCCAGCTTATGAGAGAGACACCAAAAAGAAAACCTGTTCCATTTGGATAAGTAGGATTTCATTGTTGCAGATTTTCTGGCTTCCTGCAGGGCTTACAGCATGTCCTCAGAAAAAAAGTGGTTATGAGGAATCAAAAATCCTATCACCCACAGTGTCAGATGAAGCGTGAACAGATGGGGATGGATAAGAGGTCCCTTGACTTGTGTGATTAGATCCACCCTGTGAGGTAACTTGTGATAACTGCCCCTGACTAGATGCAGAAGAACAGGGAACCAATGCTGTTGTGGCCAAAAGGGAACCACCAACAAGATTTTGGGAGCATCCTGTTAAATTTTGAACAGGACTTTCAGAATGAGAGGAAGGTGGAATGCATAAAGAGACATCCCCCTTCCAAGACAATGAGAGGGCGTCCACCTTCCATACCAGAGGACCTTGGACTCTGGCATAAAACAGAGGAAGGTGTCTGTTCAGAGGGAAGGCAAAAAGATCTGCTTGAGGAGTACCCCACTGGTGGATAATGTCCAGAAATACATTCCTGTGAAGCATCCATTCATGGGACTGAGCTACGGACCTGCTCAGTGTCTGCCACAATGTTCTGACAGGAAGGGATATAAACTGCCTGAAGAGTCACTTGACAAGATCTCATACCAGACGTGCCAACCTGCCAAGAAGATAAGATCTGATTCTGCCCTGTTTGTTGATATACCACATCATTGTGGTATTGTCTGTGAATACCTTGAGAGGCCCTGAAGAAAAAAAGAGACTGAAAGATCTGAAGAGTCAGTAGAAGAGCTCTCATCTCTTTGACAGTGATGTGCTTCTCCTGCTGACAAGACAACCACATCCCTTGTACCTTTAGGGAGCCAAACTTCACCCCCATCCCATTTTGGAGTCATCTGTAAACAATTTTCTGAGGGGGAATAGGGCAATGAAAACGGATCCCTGGATTCAGAGATAACTGCTGAATCCGCCAGAGCAGTTCCTGTCTGAGGCAAGGAAGAAGAACTACAAATTCTAGAGGATGAGCCACACTGACTTTAGAAACCACTGAAACTTTCTCATATGAAGTTTGGCCAGAATCATCTGAATGGTGCATGCCATGAAACCCATAACTGTCAGAAACTCCCTGGCGGTAATAGAAGCCAGAAGAAGAAGAGTGTGAAAGATAGAAATGAGAATTATGGCCTTTGTTGGGGACAGTGATGCAAGCATTGGCACCGTCTAAGTCCTGCAACCCAGAAAAACATGATCCTGAGAAGGAGTCCGAGAACATGTTATGAAATTTATAGTGAACCCCAGGCTATGAAGAAGGGAAACGGTAAAAATGAAGATTTTGCAAAAGGGTCTCTGGAGAGGATGCCTTAATGAAGAGGTCATACAAGTAAGGAAATATTTGGATTCCTTGAAATCTGCAAACGGCAGTCACAGGAGCAAGGCATTTGGTGAACACCCTTGGGGCAGTAGAAAGGCCAAAGCGCAGAGGAGAGAACTGAAAATGCCAGGAAACAACAGAGAAATGCAAAAACATCCTGAAAAGAGGACAGATTGAATATGGAGATAAGCATCTTTGAGATCCAGAGACACTATATAGTCCTGAGGGAGCAAGAGAGGAGACAGAATCTGAAGGGACAACTTCCGAAAGGTAGGTACCGTTAGAAAAGTGTTTTAGATGAAAGAGGTCTAGAATAGATCTCGAAGTCCCCTCTTTTCTGGGCACTAGAAACGGTAGAACCCTTGCCCCTTTGAGACACCCTCTTGAATAGTGCCTGAGATGAGATCTTGAAGAGCCTCTGGTAAAAATGGAAGATGTTCCCAAGGAGGCTGAGAAATAACCATAAACGGAGGATGGGATTTCCACAGCATGAAGTACCCTTGATGAATAATAGATAGAACCCAATGTTATAGTCATATAAATTAACATTAAGAATTTACCTTATATGCCTTTAGTCAGGAACAAGACTTCAGGATGTGCAAACAGAAATTTTATTCTTACAGCACTGGGAGACCGTCTTCATAGCAGATGTCAAAATAGTCTCTGGACAGAGACAAGCCACATTTTTTTTTACATTTTTCTTATCAAACCTGGTCATGCACTTTCATTACATTACAATGACTGTGTCCTATAGAAAACTTTCCAAATGTCCTCATCCCTTGTGATTTTCGCCTCCGGCTTCACGTGAACACCTTCCTATACTTGATTCACTTGCTTCCAAGGGGTCTTGTTTCTGACCTTGGATGTTTCAAACCTGCCCTAGCAACAACACACTCCTAGCCTGGAGGAGTTAGGCTAACAAATTCCTTTTTGTAATAACTACATGCCTCACTTCATGTAACACATATTGTTCTCTCTTATTACATACTAAAAGAATACAGTTTGAAAAGAACAGTAATACTGTAGCATATGAAGCTGTATTTTTCCCAGCCCTGCATACAAATTATATTTGCTTTTTTTTTTTTTTTTAACAATCATATTATAGCATCATTAATAAACTGAAATCAATATACATTTTTAATAAGTTGGTCTTGTCCCATAACAGTTTCCTACCTCTGACGCCATCAGTGTCATACCATACATATAATTATATTTTTATTTTTCTTAACTTGATAAAATACTCCTCATCATCATAATATTAATCATCAATTTCTGTCAAAATAGAACTGCCATTGATTTGTGCATGCAGTAGCATTTCATGTGCAGGTGAGGTTAAACATCTTGTAATCACTGCCTTTAGAATAGAAAATACCAAAATGATCACAAATGTAATAAAAAGTACAATGACAATACCCTCGATTCTGCTAGTTCCCAGGTTACCAAAAATACTGCCCAACCATCCACAAAGTGTCCAATTCTTTGGCCCTTTGTTCCATTAAATTTGCCAGTTTTTCCTGTTCATCATGATAGTCACTAATATATGAACGGCAAAGACTCCATATGAGGGCATATGGATCCCCCTTTTACAGCAAGCATTATATCAAGTGCCATTTGATTATGTAACACCACAGTTTGCATTTTAGCCATTTTTTCAATTTGCCATTTTGATGTGATGTGAAGTTTTGTTGGCAACCTCCTGTAGAATTTGGGCAAGCATTGTGATTTCAAGCATGGTCTTTACACTCCATACCAAGTTTAAAAATTTGAAAATGCTTGCTCTGTCCAGTGATTGCTCGCTTATTTCTCAGTCTACCTGTTGGTGGTTGTTCGAAATGTTGAATAGCAGGAGTAATATAACCTACAAAGCAACATCCAGACCAGTTTGTAGGCAACCAGGGGTAGGCACGATCACCACAGATGTAGAAACGGTCACTTATGCCCATGCCATGCCCCCAGTCATAGCTTTTTAAGTGCAAAGAGTCGAACACACTTTTATGCCTGGTGTCGTTACATTTGCTTTTTCCTACTGGTACAGTCCCATTTCTGACCTACCATGCGTCTCCATGATGTGTGGTTGCAAGTTGAAGAGACACAACCTTTAAAAAAAATAGTTACATTGCATCAAGTTAAGCTGAAGTCATTAAGGTCCTTTTCAAATGACACCTATGATGCAGGGATGGAAATCATAGGAATTCGTGCCTTGGAATGATGAGGTATATACAAATATATCCAGCAGTTTGTTTTGTTTAGATCCTTGGCATATTGCCGAAGGACCGGCAAGAAACTGTTTTCTCTCGACCAGTTTACAGAAGGGAACAGCAGCAGAAACAAAGCAAAAGTACCTGTTATCACTGGATTCATCATGGACTGCTACTGAGGTTGACCTTCTTACTGGGCAGATGATTTATTGGGCAGATGATTTATCTGTCACACCTCGATCTCACTCTTTTGGCTGCGATGATTTGTCTGGGGTCCCCACACAGCAGATCTTTTTGCAGTGAGACGAATGGATCCACATTAGTAGTCCTGCACTGCGAACTGCAATCAAAGTAGTTAGCAGGACCTGAAAAGGCCCCTTCCACCTTGAGCTCGGGCAGTTTCACATACACCTAATCACCAGGTTGTAGTTGATGACGGGGTTGGTCAGGAGGCTTTGGTAACGCTGCTCTTACTGTTCGATGATATTGCTGCAAAACTTTGAGGAGTCTCCTACAATAAGAAATCATAGCATCATCTGACAAGGTTAAATCAGCATTTCCCACTAGAGGGGTAGCTGGAAGGGCCATGGGTCTCCCCATTAATATTTCATATGAACTCAATTTCCTGGTGGCATTCAGTGAGGCCCTCAAACTCATTAATGCTAAGGGAAGGGCTTCGGGCCACTTTAAATGGGTCTCAGCACAAATCTTCAGCATTTTATTTTTAAGGGTCCTGTTTAGCCTTCCCACTAATCCAGATGACTGGGGATGGTTGGGATAGTGAAGACTCAACTTAGTATTAAAAGCTTTACATAACTCTTTAAACAAATTATCACTTAACAATGCTGGGTCTGTCGAATCTCGGTATATAGTCAGATAATTTTTTAATAACTGTGACTGCATCAGCTTTGCGACATGGGTAGGCTTCCACCCATGCTGAGAACATGCACACTACCACGAAAATAAGTTGCAAATTTTTAGTTTTAGGCATCTGGATGAAATCTAGTTGTATATTAACAAAATGCTGTTGGCATGTTTGCTTATGTTATATTCCGAGCAAATACTACAATTTTGTACATACTGAAGTATCAAAGAAGGAGACATGAGGGGCATACCAACTTTGGGTAATTTGATTAAATAAAGCTGACTTACCTGTATGGGCCGGTAGATGATATGCCCTTACCAGGTAAGGTAGCAAAGAGGCAGGCGCCACCAGTCGGCCTTCCAGATGTCACCATATGCCATCAGCGGATTTTCTACAGCCATCCTTGAGCCACCTCAGAACTTTTCCCTGTGATGTTTCAGCTTGAAAGGCTGACAACTTTTTAAAATCAAACACATCATTACTGTTGGAGTTTGTCATAGTTAACATGCACAGATCTTTACAACAATCTTCTGCTGCTTGTTTAGCAGCTTGGTCTGCCAAATTATTGCCCTTTGTTACAGCATCTATGCCCTTTTGATGGGAGCAACATTTGATTACAGACAGCTTTCTAGGTAACAAAAGTGCATCTAACAATGATTTTATGTACCCTGAATTTTTAATTTGATTTCCTGAAGAGGTCAAAAATCCCCTCTCTCCAGAGTTGCCCAAA
Source organism: Protopterus annectens (assembly GCF_019279795.1). Taxonomy (NCBI): domain Eukaryota; kingdom Metazoa; phylum Chordata; order Ceratodontiformes; family Protopteridae; genus Protopterus; species Protopterus annectens. The sequence continues at coordinate 1,754,940,591 of NC_056725.1, forward strand.
ATCATGTACCACCCCAAAGGCATAACAGCTGTCTGTAAAAGTACCGTCCACCTTTTCTTTGGCTAACTCACAGGCTTTTTGCAAAGCCACTAGCTCAGCTATTTGAGCAGAGTGAACACCCTCTAATCTTTGTAGCAACAGTATTGTTTCTTCGGTGCAGACTGCTATTCCCGAGATCAACTTTCCTGTTTGATCTCTTCCACAGGAGCCATCCACAAACAGATGCATGTTAGCATTGGGTATAGGAGTGTCCTTTAAGTCCTCCCTAGGAGAAAGCAAATGGTTAGTTACACACACAATCATGCTTTTCACCATCCTCAGCAGTAGGCAACAGGGATGCAGGATTTAGAACAGGACAGCGGGGGATTCAAAGATGGCTGCCATGCTGTAAACACTGCTAAACTGCAGCTCTCTGATCTGATTGGGTATCAGGAGGTTTAAACATCAAATTGACTATAAAAAGTTGCATTTATACTTACCTAATCTAAAATCAGTTAAAAAAGTGGGAAAAAAAAGTATTTATCGATCAGGATTACAAGTGATTACTTTGCTCTGAAGAGAGAAGCAAACAAAGGACCGTGTGCTTTCTTTATTCTGCCTTTCTGCTTGGGGAAAGAAAAATCTTGCAACAAGGAAGAACCATGGAAACAACTACTACTAAGACAAAGTTGTCAGAACTACAGTCGCCAGTAAAGGATGGAACTGCGAAAAAACAAAGGATTACTAGACAGCAGGAACAACAGAAACCAGAATCTAGATCCAGGACTGATCAGCCACTAAACATGGAGGATATCAAACACGCTTTACTACCTATACAGGAAGCTCTAAAGGACTTGACCTCACAAATACAAACATTTGGAGTTTTATGCAATCAATTGCTTCAGAGAATGGACAAAACTGAGACCAGAATTTCTGAAATAGAGGACAAAATTGACATGCTGGAGAAAAAAAATCAAAGGTATGTGATGTGGATGTACAAGCCATGCAAAATAAACTTATTGATTTAGAAGCAAGGTCTAGAAGAAATAATATTATTATAAGAGGAATCCCTGAAAACATCCAGTATGCAGAGCTAATACCAGCCATAACACAAATATTTGAAATCCTGTTAAATGATGCTGATGGGGTGAAACAGATTGTAATAGAAAGGGCACACAGAGCGCTGAGAGAGGTACAAGCTTCTACTATGCCTAGACCTGTATATGTTAAGATATTGAACTTTCAAGATGTTAGCAAAATACTGTTTACTGCAAAAAAAAAAAATGGTGGCTATGTTATGTGGAAAAATGTTAAAATATTTCTGGCTCAATATTTACCATTACAAGTAAGGCAGGCTAGACCGTCTTTATCTGCTTACTGTTAATTTCTGATTGATAAACAAATTAAATTCCAGATGAAATACCCCAATATGCTTACATTTATGGTGGATGGCACTAAATATTCTGTTTCCAATAAAAATCAGGCAAAAGAAGTGTTTCTGAAAGTTTTTAAAGTTCTACCTGCATCAGAGGGCTGAAAAGAACTTCCATTGAGACTGGCATGTTTCTGTAGTCAGATCCAGCATGTATTTTACCTCAAGGCTTTTCTAATCCTTTGTTTCTTCACTAAACTGTTCAGGACTCTGAAAAATCAATAAAACTGTTTGTTTATGCTAATCTGAGGGTCTGCTGTCTGGTTTCCAGACTTTTATGACCTCCAAGGTTATTTCCATTGTGTGGTAAACATGAAATGCCTGGATTTCAACTGAGAGTGTCGATTTGGATGTAACATTTCCTGTGGTCCTGCTGTGAAAGAGGTCCCCTGTCGTGAGTATTTCTGATGGTTTCCTGGCTTGAGAAGACAAAGAGAACTGAAAATAATATGTTAATGTTCTTTTTATAACAAAATAACATTACAGTATGTACTTAAAGCACATAATAACATGTACTTTTACTATTTTTTTCTTTTATAGGTGTGAACCAAAATCGTTTTTTTTTACTATATGCAGTGAGTGGCAGGCACTGTGTAGGGTACAGATTTAAAATGTAGGATGCATTTTTTTTTTCTCTCTCCTCTCTTCTGTAAAAAGTTTATGTACATAATGATTGCAACAAAACAGATACTTAAGGTAGGATAAAATAAGTACCCAATCTACTAAAACTTTCCTTTACACAGTAATAACCTTAGAAATGAGATTTGTTTAACTAATAGTTAAACCAAAGCTGTAGTTAAGTAGCGGTGTTTGGTAGGGAATGTGTAGTTTAGACTTTGATGTAGATATGCCAGAATATATAGGTTATAAGTTTAGGAAATGTTTTAAATGTTATTACCTGAAGTTTTTCAATGTGTTGGTGTGTTTAACCTTGTTTATATTTTCTCTTATACAAGACCTATATAAATCCTGGTCCAGGGGTAAAGTGGGTAAGCACTGGTTAGGGACGGGATGTAGGAAATACTTCCAGATTAGATATAGTGTACAGTCAATACATGTCAATTTGATAATTCCCCTCATATTGTTATTTGATACCAGGACCTGCGAATGTGGGAGTTGAACTCATGGAATGTTAAAGGGCTCCAGAACTTGAAGAAGAGAAAGCTGTTGCTACACATATTATTACAGGACAAAGCACTGTTTGTATTTCTACAGGAAACACATTTGATGAATGAACAATGGAATGATATTAGAAAAAAAGAACTGGATTAGAGAGCTAGTGACATCAGAAGGTAAGACAAACAGTGCGGGAGTGGCTATAATTATCAAAACCCAATACAAAGATAGGATTTTAGACTACAAAGTGGATCCAAATGGGTGATGGTGTTATGTGATTTTATCGGATAATGCATTTGATAAACCTATCCTACTTTTGAATATATATGCCCCATGTAATGATCAACACAGTTTCATAGCATCATTGTATCCAATATTAACACAATATGATGGTTATTATTTTGTTGTGGGTGGGGACTGGAATACTTATCAAAATCCAAAGTTGGATAGGTCTTGTCCACAAAGAGCATTTAATAAGCAGGCCGGGATAGCATTAAATGATTTTAAGGAAGATTTTCAATTATATGACCCCTTTTCTTATTCGCAAGATATTAATAATGCAAATAAATACACCTTCTATTCACCATGCCACAAAATGTGGGCTAGAATAGATTACTTTTTGATATCTAAAGCACTAGCAATTTAGAACCAGTGGTGGTTATACATACTCGTCATCTATCAGATCACTCAAAAATTTCGTTAAAATTTTCTAAAGATTTAAAAGACACAAGAAGGCATAGGGGTTATAATTAGTCACTCAACCCAAATCTTTTAAGTAAAAAAGAGATAGCAGACGGAATTATAAAATATTTGAAAGAATTTACAGATAGCTTGAAGCTCCAAAAACATACTCCTGACATTGAATGGGCGACAGCTAAAGCTCAAATTAGAGTATTTCTTATACAAAAAGTCTCATATTATAAGAAAATTAATAATAGTGATATTCAAAAACTAGAAATAAGAATAAAACAACTTGATAATGAGCTGATTCAGAATTTTAACGCTCAAACTGAGGAGGAAATGTTGAAGCTTCAAAGGGATCTCTTTTTGCTTCATAATAATAAATTAACACTTCAAGAACATAGGTGTTTAGTGAAATATGCTAATAATGTTCAAATACCATCAAAAGCACTGGCAAGGATTATAAATCAATCAAAAACAACTGGATATATTTCGGAAATACAGTATAACGACACAATATATTTTAAACTGAGGATATTGTTGATGTTTTTGGGAAAATCTATACTAAGGTGTATGAGGGGCAAACTGATAGGTCTCTACATAACCAGAATAAAAGTTTTCTGCAAAAATTAACTTTCCAGAATTAGAAGAGAGCCTGCAAAGTGACCTGATTAAACCTATTTCTAAAGAAGAAATAGTATATACAAGTCAACATATGAAAGCACATAAGTCGCCAGGGCCTGATGGTATTACAGCTGAATTTTACAAAGAGTTTGCTGATAGTTTGGGAAAATAATTGTCTCATGTATTTAATTATATAACTAAAAATAAAATTAGTGACCCCCACCTCAATGCGTCAGAAACAATTTTCGTACATAAAACCAATTCAGATCCCCTTAACCCAGATAATTACAGACCAATAGCACTAATGAATGTGGATATGAAAATTTTAACATCAATTATAGCATCGAGACTAAAGAAGGTTTTGATATATCTAATTTCTAAGGAACAAGCTGGATTTATGGCAACTAGACAAACTAGCGATAACACACTTACACTGCATAATATGATGACATATGCTAAACAAAACAACTTTAATATCTATGTTCTTATAATAGATGCCCAGAAAGCATTTGATAGAGTAGACATAAATTTTTTGTTTGATGTGTTACCCTATTTTAACTTGCCCCAAGAATTCATTCGGATACTACAAATATTATATAGTAATCCATACACTCGCTATACATCAATAGGACTTATTTTCTTAACTTGATAAAATACTCCTCATCATCATAATATTAATCATCAATTTCTGTCAAAATAGAACTGTCACTGATTTGTGCATGCAGTAGCATTTCATGTGCAGGTGAGGTTAAACATCTTGTAATTGCTGCCTTTAGAATAGAAAATACCAAAATGATCACAAATATAATAAAAAGTACAATGACAATACCCTCGATTCTGCTAGTTCCCAGGTTACCAAAAATACTGCCCAACCATCCAAAAAGTGTCCAATTCTTTGGCCCTTTGTTCCATTAAATTTGCCAGTTTTTCCTGTTCATCATGATAGTCACTAATATATGAACGGCAAAGACTCCATATGAGGGCATATGGATCCCCCTTTTGCAGAAAGCATTATATCAAGTGCCATTTGATTATGTAACACCACAGTTTGCATTTTAGTCATTTTTTCAATTTGCCATTCTGATGTGATGTGAAGTTTTGTTGGCAACCTCCTGTAGAATTTGGGCAAGCATTGTGATTTCAAGCATGGTCTTTTACACTCCATACCAAGTTTAAAAATTTGAAAATGCTTGCTCTGTCCAGTGATTGCTCACTTATTTCTCAGTCTACCTGTTGGTGGTTGTTCGAAATGTTGAATAGCAGGAGTAATATAGCCTACAAAGCAACATCCAGACCAGTTTGTAGGCAACCAGGGGTAGGCATGATTACCACAGATGTAGTAACGGTTACTTATCATGCCCATGCCATGCCCCCAGTCATAGCTTTTTAAGTGCAAAGAGTCTAACATACTTCTATGCCTGGTGTCGTTACATTTGCTTTTTCCTACTGGTACAGTCCCATTTCTGACCTACCATGCGTCTCCATGATGTGTGGTTGCAAGTTGAAGAGACACAACCTTTAAAAAAATAGTTACATTGCATCAAGTTAAGCTGAAGTCATTAAGGTCCTTTTCAAATGACACCTATGATGCAGGGATGGAAATCATAGGAATTCATGCCTTGGAATGATGAGGTATATACAAATATATCCAGCAGTTTGTTTTGTTTAGATCCTTGGCATATTGCCGAAGGACCGGCAAGAAACTGTTTTCTCTCGACCAGTTTACAGAAGGGAACGGCAGCAGAAACAAAGCAAAAGTACCTGTTGTCACTGGATTCATCATGGACTGCTACTAAAGTTGACCTTCTTACTGGGCAGATGATTTATTGGGCAGATGATTTATCTGTCACACCTCCATCTCACTCTTTTGGCTGCGATGATTTGTCTGGGGTCCCCACACAGCAGATCTTTTTTGCAGTGAGACGAATGGATCCACATTAGTAGTCCTGCACTGCGAACTGCAATCAAAGTAGTTAGCAGGACCTGAAAAGGCCCCTTCCACCTCGGGCTCGGGCAGTTTCACATACACCTAATCACCAGGTTGTAGTTGATGATGGGGTTGGTCAGGAGGCTTTGGTAACGCTGCTCTTACTGTTCGATGATATTGCTGCAAAACTTTGAGGAGTCTCCTACAATAAGAAATCATAGCATCATCTGACAAGGTTAAATCAGCATTTCCCACTGGAGGGGTAGCTGGAAGGGCCATGGGTCTCCCCATTAATATTTCATATGAACTCAATTTCCTGGTGGCATTCAGTGAGGCCCTCAAACTCATTAATGCTAAGGGAAGGGCTTCGGGCCACTTTAAATGGGTCTCAGCACAAATCTTCAAAATTTTATTTTTAAGGGTCCTGTTTAGCCTTTCCACTAATCCAGATGACTGGGGATGGTTGGGATAGTGAAGACTCAACTTAGTACTAAAAGCTTTACATAACTCTTTAAACAGATTATCACTTAACAATGCTGGGTCTGTCGAATCTCGGTATATAGTCAGATAATTTTTTAATAACTGTGACTGCATCAGCTTTGCGACATGGGTAGGCTTCCACCCATGCTGAGAACATGCACACTACCACGAAAATAAATTGCAAATTTTTAGTTTTAGGCATCTGGATGAAATCTAGCTGTATATTAACAAAATGCTGTTGGCATGTTTGCTTATGTTATATTCCAAGCAAATACTACAATTTTGTACATACTGAAGTATCAAAGAAGGAGACATGAGGGGCATACCAACTTCGGGTAATTTGATTAAATAAAGCTGTCTTACCTGTATGGGCCGGTAGATGATATGCCCTTACCAGGTAAGGTAGCAAAGAGGCAGGCGCCATCAGTCGGCCTTCCAGATGTCGCCATATGCCATCAGCGGATTTTCTACAGCCATCCTTGAGCCACCTCAGAACTTTTCCCTGTGATGTTTCAGCTTGAAAGGCTGACAACTTTTTAAAATCAAACACATCATTACTGTTGGAGTTTGTCATAGTTAACATGCACAGATCTTTACAACAATCTTCTGCTGCTTGTTTAGCAGCTTGGTCTGCCAAATTATTGCCCTTTGTTACAGCATCTATGCCCTTTTGATGGGAGCAACATTTGATTACAGACAGCTTTCTAGGTAACAAAAGTGCATCTAACAATGATTTTATGTACCCTGAATTTTTAATTTGATTTCCTGAAGAGGTCAAAAATCCCCTCTCTCCAGAGTTGTCTAAAATCATGTACCACCCCAAAAGCATAACAGCTGTCTGTAAAAGTATTGTCCACCTTGTCTTTGGCCAACTCACAGGCTTTTTGCAAAGCCACTAGCTCAGCTATTTCAGCAGAGTGAACACTTTGTAGCAACAGTATTGTTTCTTCGGTGCAGACTGCTATTCCTGAGATCAACTTTCCTGTTTGATCTCTTCCACAGGAGCCATCCACAAACAGATGCATGTTAGCATTGGGTATAGGAGTGTCCTTTAAGTCCTCCCTAGGAGAAAGCAAATGGTTAGTTACACACACAGTCATGCTTTTCACCATCCTCAGCAGTAGGCAACAGAGATGCAGGATTTAGAACAGGACAGCGGATCAGAGAAGTAGATGGATCAGAAAGAAGTGTAAGTTCATATCTAAGACATGCAGTCAAGAAGGGATGAGTTTTAATTTAAGTAATAAAGATGATTCAGAGTGACTGGTTGCTGCTGTAAGATCCTACTCAGAGATATTAAATGACCATGATAACGTATCTGAGTTAACCATATTGACATCTTGTGTCCTTTTCTTGCAAGGATAGTCAGAAGATGCAAGGTATCCTGTTGACATTGCTGAAAGGAGTTAGATGCTATTAGTAAATCATTTACATATTGTACTAACACAGACCCACCCGGAAATGTCACGTTCTCCAAATCTTTTTTTAAAATTTGAGAAAATAATGAAGGAAATTCAGTATATCCTTGTGGCAACCATGTCCAGGTATATTGCTGTCCCTGATAAGTGAAAGCAAACAGAAACTGACTGTCAGGGTGAATAGGTATAAAAAAGAATGCTGAACATAAATCTATCACAGAAAAGTAACTAGCTGTAGGTGGTATGCAACTCAGTATTGTTGCTGGATTTGGAACAACAGGAAAAGTAGGCAGTACTGCATTATGTACAGCCCTTTAGTCTTGTACAAATCTATAAGTATCCCTTCCTGGCTTTTCACTGGAAAAATAGGAGTATTACAATGGATTTTAGCTGGTATTATTATTCCTTGCTGTATCAGAGACTGAATTACAGGTTTGATTCCCTACTCTGCTTTTGGCTTGAGTGAATATTGTGGAACTCTGGGGAGTGGTTTTGATAGATTTCATTTTATTTACTGGTTCTGCTGATTTCATTATACCTACTTCATTTGCATGCTTAGCCCAGAATTTGGCAGGTACCTGCTGTAGTAACTCTTCATCTGCCTGTATGCTTCCAGCAGGCTGTTCCTCAGCTTCTGCTAAAACTGCCAATACTTCCCCCTCTGATTCTTTTGGAACATTTAGATACACCCCTTCTGGGGTGCAATACATAGTGCAAACCCACCTTACGTAACAAATCTCTTCTTAGTAGGTTTACTGGTGCAGTAGTACTCAAAATATTTTTTGATTGGACCTAAAGAAATTGTTATAAGTTTTAAAACAGGATACTTGACAGTATCATTTGTTAAACCAGCTGCCTTTACTTTGTTTTTATACTGGTATTTAACTGTCTGAAGTAATTTTTAATACAGACCTAGTGTTGCCAGTTTTACCAAGAATAGAACTGGCTTTGCATTTATTTTTACTTTAACATAGGGTTTTTTTTGTTTTGTTTTGGTTTTTAGTGGCAGCAAAGGGATTAAGATTTATTTTTGTTTTAGTACCCTGCCATAGTCAGTACGGTGATTTGCAGCACTTAACAAGGACTTTGTCTTTTTCCTGGCAGCCTGTAAGCACTTGCTTCATTTGATTTTGTACAGGGTTTGCAAACCCTGCACGAAGGCAGCTGTAATAGCTGGTTTAGCTTGATCATTTGGATCTGGTATTTCTAAATGTTTAGCAAACACTGCTTTAAGATGATTCAAATAATCTGCAGGGGCTTTCTCTTTATTTTGCCTACATGCCTGATGCACTTTTGCTGGAGCCTTCCTGTGTCTTGAAAGAGTGCTCTTCAAACTATCTGGAGATGTACAGAGCCGAGTATATTTTTCTGGCACTTCAGAGTTGTGTACTGGTAATTGTTGTTTGACTAATTTTATATCATTGCTGACTGACTTCAGAGTTGTGCACTGATATTTTTGCTTCACTGTATAGTTTTTCAGATCTCTGCTGAAGGTGTTGGTTTTCCCATACGCACCCTCCCTATTCCTGTGTTGTTTAAATTTGGCGGTTTTTGCAGTTGATCTGGGATACTCCCCCCAGTCCCATCTCTTTACCTCATTCTACCTAATAGACTCCTTCTGCGTTGTTTTTAGTCATTTTTAATGTAATTGCATTTTTTAAACAGTTTGGCCTAACATTGCTACATACTCAAGTGTGCTAGCTTGCACTGCATTTGAATTGTTTTGACTGCTGTTTTAGCTACTTTTCTGTATATATTTAAAAAAAATACCTTTCCTGTAACTAGTGTAGTCCAGATTCAGATTTGTTGTATCCAGGACTGTATGTAAGCATCTGAGCCCCCCCCCCCCCACGCTTTCTGTGTTGGAGGGAAGCCTTCTAGCTTATTAGTGGGAGTGGTAAGCACTAGGTAACCTATCTACCACATAAGGAGTGGTTCCGGCCCAGAAATTGTAGTTATTGGCCGTTTGGGCAGTTTTTCCATCTCTCTCAACTTTCTGATTTAAAAGTCCACATTTGCACTTGTTTCCCCCCTTTCTTGTAATTAGTTTAGTCCAGATACAGATTCTTACTTTTAACACTTGAATTTGCTTATTCGTGATCAGCATTTGTTCAGAACTTGTAAGCACTAAATAACCTACTAATTACTACAGCACTCAACGTTCCTCATTACCTAGAGGAAAACAGTTTTGGTACTTACTTTCCTCACTTGCTTAGAGAAAAACAGCTCTTGTACTCACTTTCCTCACTTATCTAGAGGAAAATAGTTTTTTTATTCAGGCATGTCCAAGGGTCAGCTCCCAGTGTTCTCTCCTGTCTATCTGATGAAATTGGGCAGCTTGGGGCAATGTAGAAATTGCCTCATGTACACAGACAACCCTCTCCTCCTACCACCCAACACTACAACCTGTGAGAGATGCACTTAATCTAGTCAAAGTGGAGGTAAAGCTCTCTCCAATCAAGACTGAGCTTGACAGTCAAGAGGAGAAGGTAAACACTTGCACTACACCACACCACACTCATCACATAGTCTCACTAAATCTACACCATCAAAATCCACACATAGAAACACAAAAACATTCGCAGAGGCTCTCAATAATAATCTGCTCAAGTAACAGAGACCTCCAAAGCAGAAATGCAAGCAACCTCCACCCCCCAATTACAACCCAAATGACACATAGCCCGCAGACTCAGTGTGCCACTCAACCACAGCCAATAAGGCAAAACAACGTACCCAACACACTAGTTATAGGCGACTCTATAGTCAGGCACACTGATGTCCCACTCACCAGGCTAAACAAGGAGAAGGTTACTGTCAGCTGCCTGTCGGGTGCCAGGATCCGCCACATAACCCACACACTCAGGTCACTCCACAACAAGTACAAATATGACTCTGTCATTTTCCATGTTGGTGTGAACGACCTGAGATGTACCTCCCTGGACTACATGAAAAGAGACATGGACGAGCTCTCCGATCTTGTAGCCCAGGCAGGTATGACCCTAGCCCTGAGTAGCATTCTGCCATCACCCAGAATGATGCCGCAGTACAAGGACAAAATGATTGACTTCAACAATTGGCTAAGCTTCTGGTGCCATTCTAAAGGGATCCAGTATCTGTCTGCCTGGGATGACATGGTCGACAGTCCACGATGCTTTGCCAGAGGTGGCCTGCACCTGTCCCCCCTGGGATTCCGGATACTGGCTAATGTTCTTGCCGCTCCTATAGTGCCTTTTTTAGGCAAGGTTCAAATGATAAATTCACCACTGTAACAGGAACAGGCAATCAGAAACTGAGGGTGATGCTACTCAATGCTAGAAGTCTAAATCTCAAAATGCACTCACTCGAGGCACTCCTTAAAATGGAGAACATCGATATCTGTGCAGTGACTGAGACCTGGTTCAAGGCTCCAGAGAGCACCCCTGCACTACCAGGCTATAACTCATACCACACTTTTCGGCCATGTAACCTGGACCAGAACACCAAAGGCGGAGGTGTGTCCATATTCATTAAGGATATCCACACCTCCAGGCTAGTTGCTCAGCATAATGCAGCTGAGGTTATCCAAGTGCAATTAACTCTGGGCAAAACTGCAATCCAAATTGTAGCTTGCTACAGATCACCCACCATGCCCCAAGATTCCCACTCCTCTTTTCTTGTAGACTTGAGAAGCCAGATAAAGTTCCAAAATAACTCATGCAAGCAGCGTCTGGTAAAAATCCACAAATTTAATGTAATACCATACAACACGAAACACGAAACTAGATGTAAAACACAAAACTGGTTGAGCGCTTTCACCCGTGAATAATACAGGCTTCATCAGAACTAAGAGCCATATTGGATTGCTAACCATATATATAAAATCTTTGGCGCCAAAATATTTAAAGCTATACATACTCATTTGGTACTTTATAATTAATACACTCAAAGCTTGATGATGTTGACATATATCTACATAAATATCTAAAACTGTATTAAAATATTAAAATTAATAATCCAATGGATAATTATCATTAAACATTTGTCTATACAAAAATGCAATAAGTTAAAAACATAAAGCATAAAAGTTAATGACTCAATCTGTATAATAATGGTTTGATAGTTATACTGTCATTCAAACCTGGGGCAGATGCAGCATCAGTATATATTTGCCACCATATTTCTCTATAAGATAAGTGGCCCTTCTGATCACCTCCTCTAGGGTCTGATTTAACTAAGTCAATTATTGCAAACGTAAATCGATGGTCAGCCCCATGTTGTTTGATATGCCTGTAAAGAGCGTTTTTTTCATCGCTCTTTTTTATAGAATAAAAATGCCCATAAATTCGTTTGTTCGGCTGTCTCTCGGTCTTTCCAGTGTAGAACGCTGAACAAACTGTGCATGAGGCAATATATATAACAAATTTAGTTTTGCAGTTACCTGGTTTGAATCTAATAAAACATCGAGTCACATTGTACAACCTAATACCTTCACTGCAATTAATAGCAAAACACCAATTGCAACTACCACATTTTTGTGTGAGGTTATGTGTAGTGCATTTTTGTGTGGGAGGATTTTCCAACAATCTCTTAATATTAGGACCCACTTTGCTGACAAAATAGGGTCGATGCCCCAATGTATTCGCTATCAGCTAATATAATGTTCCAATTTCTATTTAAAATTTCTTTAACTTTATAAGAAAATGGTCCATATTCTAAAATACATGATCGATTAAAATTCATGAACGAAGGTTTAATAATAGCAACATTAGTATTATGTAAATTGATGAATTTCAAACCTAACAATGGAATGTATCTGGTTCCCCATGCTTTAATCACTTAGCTACTGATGTTACGCATCATGCTGGTATCATAGCCCCTTTCCCTAAATAATGAAGTAATGAACGCTACCTCGGCTATCATATCAGAATAGCCAGAAGTCATTCTAAGAGCTCTAATTAATTGCCCCTTATAGATATTCCTCTTAAGAGACTTGGGATAATTTCTTGAGTATTCTAGGTAACTGTTGGAAAATGTAGTCTTCCTATGTATTTTAGAAGAAAATTGAAAATTTTCTTTGAATACATAGGTGTCACGATATGCAAGTCCATCTTGACTCTGTACATATGTAAATTTGAGGAAACTACTACTAGAATTCAAGTAGTCGATAAATTCAATAAGTTTCTCTACATTAGCATCCCATAAAATATAGATGTCTTCTAGATAACGTATGTAATATTTTATATAACTATAGAAATCACTTGGGAAAATAACAGATTCTTCCAAGTCTAACATTACCATATTGGCAAAAATAGGGGCATATGCAGCACCCATTGCTACCCCTTTGGTTTGTCTAAATATTTCACCTTCATAATAAATATAGTTATGATCTAACACTATACTCATCATTTCCATAATTAGACAGGTCTTATCCCAATCGAGGTCAGCATATTTGTTAATACTTCTGGCAAATGCTTTTAACCCCTCACCTTTTGGTATACATGAAAAAAGGTCTATGACATCTATAGTGACAAACAAAATGTCATTCTTAAACCTATTTATAGGAAAATGAGACAAAAAATGCCAGGAATCTTTTGCTAAGTGAGAGATTTTTCCACTAACATGTTTTAACATGTTGTCAATAGCTACTCCTAATGGGTACGTTTTAGATCGGTCACCTGAAACAATTGGTCTGAAAGGGGGGTCATCCAAATTTTTATGAATTTTGGGGATTCCTACTAGTGTAGCTGCTATAGGATGATCTACCTTAAAGTTATAGAGATCTAAGGTTATTCGTCTGTCTATAAGAAATTCTTCAATATGAGAATTTATTCTTCTGTAGGCCAAATTGACTTTATTGATTGAGACAACCTCATAATTACAGGTGGAATGCAAAATATCAAAGATCTTGGAGGCATAAGTGAATTGGTCAAAAATGACTATGCCCCCACCTTTGTCCGGTTTCATAATGCGGATAGGTCTATTGTTTCTAATATTTGTTAAGGTATCTTGTTCTTCTTTTGATAAATTATATTTATATTTGGTACCCCTTAATTTGTTGTTTAGCTGATATACCTGTTTAACTACCGTTTTCTCAAATACCCCAATAGTGGGGTGACATATAGGCATATAAGTACTTTTCTTTTTTAAGGACGTACATTCATTAGTACACTTTGTCTCCTGTATTGTTAAACATAACAGCCAAATTCAATTTCCTAATATACAGTTTAATTTGGCAGATGTTATCTACCATATTAAAATTAGGGGTAGGGATATATTTTAAACCCTTCGAAAATAAATTGCAATGTGAGATGTCCAGTTTTAAATCTGTGTAGTTAAATATATTAAAGTTCTTATAAGTATTAGTAACACCAATAATGCTAATACCTACGTTCTCCTCTGAAGTATAATGCTCTATGTCGTCTATCTTAATGTCTAGATGACGAACATTATTGCTATTTCTCCCCACTTGTTCTGTTATATTCTTATTACTTGGAATTGTTTCGTTTAATGTTTCATTTAATATTGGGTTTTCTTCCAATTCCCACCCACTTCAATCCCTTGTCTTGATTCCTGCTGTTCCAAAAATGTGAATTCTTATGATCCTGGTTGTAATTTTGGTTAGATGCATAACTATTCCGATTATTGTCATGTCTGTTGTCATCATTATTGGAATTGTGTCTCCAGCCATATACTTTTCCTCTTTCATATTGTTGAATATCTCTTGTTAGTTTCGAGATCTTCCTATCAAATGCCTTGTTAGTGTTAGATTCTGCCATACTAAATTGTTTAGTGTATAACCTCTCCCACTGTGCAAACAATAAATCATTTATAATATATTCATTAAGTTTTTCTGCTTCTTGCATGCATTTAACTAATTTTTCATCATTAAATTTAATTAACATTCTCATATAATCTGTACCACATTTGCTAAAAAAAGTATTAAATTCCTTCTTAGTATTTTCATTCACATCAATACCCATAGGAAATTTAAAGAACCTTAGTCCTCTAGGTATAATGTGTATGTCTATACATTTTGTAAGATAAGCATTCTCTAACTTTAAAGTGTTAATTAAATTCAATTTTTTACCAAACATATAAATCAACTCTTTTAAAGATCCATTGGGTATAACGTTATCCATAAGATTCTCATAACATTGATTACTATCAAATCCACAATTTTTGTCTAAAAATGTTTTACATTTGTTGAAATTGTTTTCATTTAAATCAGTCTTTAAATCAAGATTTTTTGTGTATAGTCAGTACCTTTGTCAAAACAATCTTTGCCTACTTGTGCGTAGGTTTTTTGAGGTCATTTTCTTTTAGGTTTGGCACCTGTTCGCTTAGCTTCTTCTTCAGTGTCAACAAAAGAAAAGTCAAAGGTATAGTCCAATAAGCCCATTCTGCTGCTATTCCTTAATTCATTTGGTAAAGCATCTAAAGGTAGATCAATACAGTTCATAATAGTACAACTTGTACCTTGACCATTCGGTATATTAGGAGAATTAGGTGAATTATCGGGAACGTCCTCAAGAACTGGTGTCCCATTAAATGCTATTTCTTTTTCATCTCCTTGACCTGAAAGTGGTCTGTCCAATCCACTAAAAGTTTTAAAATTGTCACTTGAAACACCAATAATTTTACCAGGGTCTTTTCCTTCCGGCTGCAGCACCATAAAGTTAGAAAAAAGTGTAGTAAGCTTACTAACTTCTTTTTTAAGTTCCAAAACCTCCGATTATAGTTGCTGTAAAGGATAATTTTCTAAGTTAGGAGGTGGGTAACATCCAACTTCTCGAACAGCTTCCATAGCCTAAACAAATGAAGTAACCACAAATGGCGTTGGCTGAAACAAGGAACCACTAAATACAAAAAATGACTGCAAACGCCACGCTATGTAGACTTGAGAAGCCAGATAAAGTTCCAAAATAACTCGTGCAAGCAGCGTCTGGTAAAAATCCACAAATTTAATGTAATACCATACAACACAAAACTAGATGTAAAACACAAAACTGGTTGAGCGCTTTCACCCGTGAATAATACAGGCTTCATAAGAACTAAGAGCCATATTGGATTACTAACCATATATATAAAATCTTTGGCGCCAAAATATTTAAAGCTATACATACTCATTTGGTACTTTATAATTAATACAATCAAAGCTTGATGATGTTGACATATATCTACATAAATATCTAAAACTGTATTAAAATATTAAAATTAATAATCCAATGGATAGTTATCATTGAACATTTGTCTATACAAAAATGCAATAAGTTAAAAACATAAAACATAAAAGTTAAGGAATCAATCTGTGTAATAATGGTTTGATAGTTATACTGTCATTCAAACCTGGGGCAGATACAGCATCAGTATATATTTGCCACCACATTTCTCTATAAGGTAAGTGGCCCTTCTGATCACCTCCTCTAGGGTCTGATTTAACTAAGTCAATTATTGCAAACGTAAATCAATGGTCAGCCCCATGTTGTTTGATATGCCTGTAAAGAGCGTTTTTTTCATCGCTCTTTTTGATAGAATAAAAATGCCCATAAATTCGTTTGTTCAGCTATCTCTCGGTCTTTCCAATGTAGAATGCTGAACAAACTGTGCATGAGGCAATATATATAACAAATTTAGTTTTGCAGTTACCTGGTTTGAATCTAATAAAAGATCGAGTCACATTGTTCAACCTAATACCTTCACTGCAATTAATAGCAAAACACCAATTGCAACTACCACATGGCTTCTCAAGTCTACATAGCGTGGCGTTTGCAGCCGTTTTTTGTATTTAGTGGTTCTTTGTTTCAGCCAACGCCATTTGTGGTTACTCCTCTTTTCTTGATGTACTGGAAAATATTAGGGTTCAACCAAACACCCTAATAATGGGCAATTTCAACTACCCCACCATTAACTGGGAAAACTACTCCTGTACCAACTCCTTCGCTTAACGCTTTTTGGAATTCATAAACTCCAATGCCCTGGATCAACTCATCCACACCCCCACCAGGGGCAACAATATCCTAGATCTAGTCGTTACCAATATGAGTGACTGGTGTTCCACACCTGAAGTCAACGCCTCATTGGTCCAGTCCGACCATAAGCTAATTACCCTAGATATCCACATCCTGCCTCCACCCCCCATTAAGGAAACCATGGTAAAAAATTTCTCCAAAGCCAACTTCATGCTTCTTAAGACAGAAGTGGTGAACTTCATGACACCCATGCAGATGGACAATGCAGTTACGACTACTGAATCCTACACAATTGCACTTTAATAAGCACTTACATGAGTGCATGGATCGTGCTATCCCAAAGAGAACCAAGATGCTATCCTCCAAAAAAAGGAAGCCAATCTGGTGGTCCCCTGCCATAAACGAGCTCTACAACAGAAGGAAGAAACCCTTGCAAAAGAGAGTAAAATCCCACGAGTGGAGGAGCTCCCTGGTCAGCCTCAGTAAGAAGCTGCGATCCCTGATAAAATCCTCCAAAGCTAGTTACGAAAACAAAATCGCCACTGATTCTAAAGACAACCATAAAGCATTCTATAGCTATGTCAAGAATCTCAATGGCAATACTCAGATCTGCTCTGAGTTACAGCACAATAGCACTAAATATACAGACCCAACTGATATTGCCAACATCCTGGCAGATAGGTTCAGTGCTAACTTTACCCCCCTCTCACCCCCTAAAGAGCCCATCTCTATACTAGAAGAATGCAAAGTTCCTGTAATCACGGCTGCACAGGTAAAAAGCACACTCTCCAAAGCCAAGAACACAGCATCCATGGGACCAGACAACATCCCAGGCTGCGTTCTACATGAACTACAGAACGAACTGGCACCCCACCTAAGTACCATGTTCAATCATAGCCTCACCTCAGGTTTTGTGCCTGCTGAATGGCACACAGCAACGGTTATCTCACTCCACAAGGGGGGAGCCACCATGGACCCCGGGAACTACCGCCCCATTAGCCTGACGAGCCTGGCCTGCAAGGCCATGGAACGTATCATCATGGAACTTATAAACGAAGACATTAGTAATCTACAAACTCTGAATCCCACCCAGTTTGGGTTTGTAAAAGGCAGATCATGTCTCCTAAACCTGATAGACTTCTTTGAAGCAGTCACCAAAGCCGTAGACAAGGGTAAGGTGGTTCACACAGCCTGTCTAGATCTTGCCAAGGCTTTCGACACCATCCCCCACTCTGGAATTATAGATAAACTCACTAAATTAGGTATAAATCCCTATGTCACAAGATGGGTTGCCAACTGGCTCACTGACAGAACCCACACTGTGAAAGTAGCAGACTCCAAATCTGACTTCAGACCAGTGACAAGTGGAGTACCACAGGGTTCAGTCCTGGGTCCTCTCCTGTTGGTATCTACTTCTCTGAAGTACAGGCTAACGCAGAAGGACTTTGGCTAATGAAGTTTGCAGAAGACTGCAAACTAGGAGCCATAATCGAAACTCCTAACGATGTGGACATCCTAGAAAAGGGCCTCACTGAGACAAATGCCTGGTGTCAAAGCCATGGTCTCAAGCTCAATGCTAAAATGTGCATTGTCATCCCCTTTGGTAAAAACTCTGTACCCATGAGCTACAACATAGGCGGTAGTATACTTAACACCGAAAGTGTGATAAGAGACCTTGGGAAACAGGTGGACAGTAGTCTCTCCTTTGATAATCACATCGCCACAGTAGTCAGGAAATCATTCTACGTGGCACACCTCATCACAAAAGATTTCTCATCCAGAAAAAAAGAGGTCATTGTTCCCCTCTACTCATCACTCATTAGACCCATTATAGAGTACAACGCCCCTTTTGATATGTACCTCACAAGACATCTACAACAACTGGAAAGGCTGCAGAAATACCTCACAAAGAGGATTACTGGCCTCAAACAGATGCCCTATGCAGACCATCTCAAAAAACTCCAGCTTTACTCCGTCGCATATCGCCTACTAAGAGGTGATCTCTGCCTAACATACAAAGCTGTATCAAACCCAGAGCTGTTGGACATGCTCCACTTAAAGAAATCCCAATCCCTCCGAGCTACACGCTCTAGGGACCTAAACCTTGTCACCACAATAAACAGAACATGCCGGAGGGATAGATTCCTGTCCCAGAGACTTCCCATACTCTGGAATAAACTACCTATCTATATCAAACAAAGCTCCTCATTAGCACTCTTCAAGAAAAATCTTGATGATTGGATGGGAAATAGGAAATTCACCCCAGGGATCACGTCTGTGGCTCTGCTCGACAGTGGCACAGGAAAATTATTTTCTTGGGTGGCAAAAGCCAGGGTACCTTTTTGGCTGGGCTTGTATAGGCCCCAGGGCCGATAGCCTAGTACCTACCTATGAACCTATTTAACATTGCTATCCTTTATCTATTGGTGCATTTCCTGTGGGAGTGAAATTTATTTTAGTCTTTAAGTAACTACTTTCTTATTTCATCTGAAGTAACTACCCTCAGCAGTTGATTTAAATCTGTCAGAGTAGGATTGTAACATTCTGTTATAGTTTTTAATTCTTCTTTGAATTTTAATGGATCATCTCTAATATTTAGAAAATTTTTAGACATAATATGCAAATCAGCAGGGGTCCAAGGATGATGAACAAGTTCCCTATTGTTAACCCCCAACATTTCCCTGAGAGGTGCCAATAGATCCCCTCCAGAGGTTGTAATCTCTTGTTGTACCCTGTCATGTGAGCATGTATGGTGAGATACAGGAGTGTCAAGTACTAATGCCCCTGTTGGGGGAAGTAGAATCCATCTGAGAAGGATAGGAAGAAGAAACCCACTTGACTGCAGATGCCTGTTCAGAAGATGAAGATTGAACAGGGGAACCAGTCTGAGATGTACCAGTATCACTCGAACTGGGTATCCAATAGACAGTAGACAGAAAAGTAGGGGTCTGAGAAGCAACAGAGTCTTGTACAGGAGGTACCCGTACTGGTGCATATGGGGGTGGGGGTGCAGTAGCTACTGGAGGATTAGTGTCCTTCAGAAGTTTCTACTTTTTGGCCATCCTCAGTTTGTTCCAAGCCTGCTAAGACAGGATAAAGGGATCCCTTTTTACTGGTCTGTACTGCCTTTTTAATCTCTTTTACTTGTTGCAACAATTTCTTATTAACATCCTGCAACCCTCTTAATGCTGACTCCTTTTGACCTTTTAAGTGCTTCACTGTACCAAGAATAAAATGCTGTCATTTGTTCCCCACTTATTTTGCTTTTCTTTTCTTCCAAAATACCTTTCAATGTCAGCAATTTAGTCTTATCATGAGTTCCATTTAATGGAAATACCCAACCAGCACAATTCTTAGTAAGCTGAAACCAGTCATACAGATATTTACAACTTTCCTTCCCATAGTTAAAATACATAACATATGCAGGTGTTCCCTTTTCAGGGATTTGATCTTGCTTGCTTATCTTTGCTCCCATTTTTCTTATTTTATAAATCAGTAATAATAAAAATGCTAGGCTTACCTTACAACTCCTGGATCCTGACAGTTCCAAAGATGGAAAATAACTGTAGAAATCCAAACACCATACAGGGAGGGAAAGATAGGAAGTCTGTCAGCGTGCAGCAACAGAGGTTTTGATCAGCCTTTTCCCACAACACCCCCTTGCTTTCATCCCTGCGCGAGCTCAAAAGTTACAGCTCCAGCATTGCGGTAGGGATAACGGGGTGGATAGGTACTGTGTCCAGAACTGACCACTCTTTCAGACTCTCTGAGGGTACTTTCACACAATCACACTGTTAAGTCCCAGCATGCTTTTGGGCTCATGAATTTATTTTAACAAAGCATACCTCTGTCCCATCATGCGGTAGGCTCATGAATTTGTTTTAACAGTATATAGCTATGTCCCAATCATGCTATGGGCTCATGAACTTGTTGTATAGTCTATGTCCCAAGCATGCGGTGGATTCATGTACTTGTATTAACTTTATTTTTAGCTTTTAACTTTTTCTTTTCTATTTCTCATAGATTCATACATTGACAGAATAAAAACATCTCTCATACTTGCCTTTCAATCCTGAGGGTACCGCCCTCGACACAAGGCGCCTCCTTGTGTTAATTTGTCCTTTACTGTATGTGCACATACATTTACTATACTCATTTATTGTGGGGTCTTCCCACTATTACTTGTATATCTTACAACCACTCAGTCAAACAAAAACACAGTCATGCACTTTTACTGCAAACACAGTCATGCACTTTTACTGCAAACACAGTCATGCACTTTTACTGCAAACACAGTCATGCACGTATACTGCAAACACAGTCATGCACGTATACTGCAAACACAGTCATGCACGTATACTGCAAACACAGTCATGCACGTATACTGCAAACACAGTCATGCACGTATACTGCAAACACAGTCATGCACGTATACTGCAAACACAGTCATGCACGTATACTGCAAACACAGTCATGCACTTACATTTGCTAAAATTGTCTAACAAAAAAAGAAAGAAGAAAAAAAACAGAAACCAGCCCTTTTCCCCTTACAAAACAATTTCCCCTGCCAAGGCTAGTATGTTTGCACACCCTGAATATCTGCACATCTGAGTATCTGACTATTCCATACAAAGCAGTGTGGAATTCACAGAAAATCTGTGATGGGCCCTGTTCCAGAACTGCCCTGCAGCAATACCAAAGTTCAGATCCAGAGAACGGCACCAAATTGTTAGTCCTAAATAAATAATCTTAAGAATTTACCTTATATGCCTTTAGTCAGGAACAAGACTTCAGGATGTGCAAACAGAAATTTTATTCTTACAATGCTGGGAGACCGTCTTCATAGCAGATGTCAAAATAGTCTCTCTAAACAGAGACAAACCACATTTTTTTATACATTTTTCTTATCAAACCTGGTCATGCATTTTCATTATGTTACAATGACTCTGTCCCATAGAAAACTTTGCAAATGGTCCTCATCCCTCGTGATTTTCACCTCAGACTTCACGTGAACACTTTCCTGTACATGATTCACTTGCTTCCAAGGGGTCTTGTTTCTGACCTTGGATGTTTCAAACCTGCCCTAGTAACAACGCACTCCTAGCCTGGAGGAGTCAGGCAAGCAAATTCCTTTTTGTAATAACTACATGCCTCACTTCATGCAACACATACTATTCTCTCTTATTGCATACTAAAAGAATGCAGTTTGAAAAGAACAGTAATACTGTAGCTTATGAAGCTGTATTTTTCCCAGCCCTGCATAAAATTATATTTGCTTTTTTTTTAACAATCATATTATAACATCATTAATAAACTGAAATTAATATACATTTTTAATAAGCTGGTCTTGTCTCATAACATCAAGAATCCTGAGTTATCTGAAGCCAAACCAGAAGAGAAAGGTGAAGAGAAAGAGAAATGAGGCTGGGAAGGGATGAATAGTCACACAGTGCCTGATTTGTCCAGAAACGAAGGCTTTGGAGTCCCTGAAAACTGAGTAGCCTTAGCAGAAGGTGTCTGCTTGCCACTCTTCTTACCTTTAGTAGAAGGAGAGGATTGCCTACAAATAAAGGGAGGTTTTGCAGGGTAGGTTCTCTGAACTTTAGGCACAGTAGAAACAAACACGTTTAAGTTCTCATAAGACTTTACCCTTATCTTGAAGGGACTTAAGCCAGCAGCAGCTTCCCCAAACAAAAGTTTAGAATCTAGAGGAGCATCCATCAATTTAGCTTTAATATCAGGTAGAGGTTGAAGCTTAAGCCAAGAATATCTCCTCATAACTGAATCAAAAACAGCAGCTCTAAAAGAGGCATCCACTGCATCATAACTACATATAATAGAATGATGTATGACTTGAGAGGAAGTCCCAAGCAAGGAAAGAAATAAGTTTTACCCACAGAGTCTGGAAATTCAGAAATAAGTTGACAGGCCTGAGAAAGAAGACCCAACACGTACCAAGACATATGGGTCTTATAATTAATAGCCCTAAAACTAGGGTAGCAGAAGTGTAAACCTTTTTGCCCAGCCTGTCCGTAGTTCTGCTGTCCTTCTCAGAAGGTAATATTTTGGGCAAAGGAAGCAATTGATACAGCTTATTGGAGGCTATGGACACTACCAAAGGGTCAGCAGCAGGACATTTTATATAAAAAAGAAAAATGTTCAGGACCCTTATAAAACCTAAGAGACATTAGAGAAAGCATCCGGTAAAGCAGCCAAGACAGGAGGAATAGCCACAGGTTTAGGAGAATCCAGCTGCAACAACTCATAGTACATTTTATGGACATCAGAGACCTGAGTGACCTGAGTAAAATCCCAGTTAAAAAAAAATCCTTCATCTTAAAGTGTGTCCCCCAAAGGAAATTTCCTCCAGGACCAACAGATTCATTTTCCTTTGGACTGTGAGTCAGAGAAGGAATTTGAGTGGAATAAGTTAGGGATTCATCAGCAGAATTCAAGTCATCCTTAGAAGAATCCTGGTCTCTAGGCCTTTAAAGAGGCGTAGAGGACTAATGAGGAGCAAGAACTAAAACTCCATGAGGAGGCTTTAATGACATTAAGACACAAAATAACCTCTGAGTAAAAGCTTGCCACTGACTTTGTGGAGCCCTAGAAGCAGTAGAAACCCATTTCATTTTTTGCGTCTTTTTTAAGGGAACATCCTGAGAAAGCTTAGATCCAGGTCGACAGTCTAGAACCATAGCAGGAACTTCTTCCCCAAATAGAAACTGAGGAACTCCCCTAGGGCGCTCAGAAAAAATCAACCGTGGTTCCCTCTGAATGTCCAATACGGATGCCTGCAAAGCCTTTTTGGATGTGCTGCCAGCTAGATCTGCACCAGCCTCCAACACGGTCGCAGCAGATAAATCCAACAACACAGCTGGGCAAGCCTCCGGGTTCGTAATAACCTCAGGAGAAACACCTGCCAGAGGTTGGACCATTGGTTCCATTGTATCTTTAGCGAGTAGCCCAAGACGCTGATTCTCACGATACAAGGAAAGGGAAGAAAGTCTACTGCAAAGGGTTTTCAGAACAAATGCCTGACAAATAGAACAAGACGTGGTTATGAGAAGCACCTAAGCAAAAAAGGCACTTATCATGGTGGTTTGTATGGGAAATCTGTCTCCCACAATGGCAGTTACCCTTCTTGGATGATGTTGACCTCAATGAACATAAAAAAAAAAAAAAAAAAAAACAAAATCCCCAACGGGACACTTATCTTGCAAAAACAGCAAACAAGTGTAGGAAGTCCCTGGAAGATGAAAACGCATCCAACTGGCAGAAAACAGATGCAGGTAAACAGACAGACAGTGTAAAAGATACTTTCAGACTGGCAGCAAAGAAGTTCTGTTTAGTAAAGTCTAAATGTCATCTTTATGCCCAATATTATGCAGGGAGAGTATGGTGACATTTAGCATACCTTTTAAATTCAGAAGTGTTTGGAAGACTGGCCAGCCGTTGGTCTTCCATGGCAGAGAATCCCATATAGTTAAGAGTACTGCAGCAGTGAATGTAAGGACATCTAGGAATATCCACACTGAAGTGCATGCTGTGTCAGTGCTTGCACCCAAATGCATTACTGCAAGTATAATCTGTATTTCCCTCCTGAGTGTAGAAAAAAATCTGTATACATTTATTCAGTTGACAATTTTCTCATTAACTAGTTCTTTGAGAAAGTTCACAGAGTACTCCTGGAAAAAAAAACATTTTTTATTAGTACATTCTAAAGGTAAGCTGCTCGGAAGGTGTTCAGTTTTAGCATTGATTTATTTATTATATTTTATTTAAAAAAAAAAAAAAAAACTTTCATTCTGTCAAAATTTAGCTTTTGCTGCCTTTCTAGGAGTTAATTACTGTCTCTCTAAATGATCAACTAAATAATATGTCAGACTGCAGTATCTGTACATGTCATATTTACTATATCCCTTATCTCAAATGCATCAGTTATACTCTTGTCAATTACTGTTAGCTCTGGCTCTGTTTTCTCCCCAACTTAAACTGCTTTTATAAGAAATAACAATTTTCATAGCATTGTTCACTTTTTGTTTCATTTTTCTAAACTGTTTAACTAGAAAAATGTTATTGAAACAGTACCTTTGACTTACTCCACATTCTTTAATCATCTTTTAACTTTTTGCCTGTTGGTAGTAGTTGTTATGGTTTATGTTTATGTTAATGTAAACAACGTCATATACTCTCATTGGCCAAGCCCAGCAGCTATAGATATGTAAATATTCATGTCAGTTTATGCTTAAAAATGGAGGAATGGCTGGAGTACAAGGAACTCTGGTGGCAAATTATGTTGGAAGCCACCAAAACACCAGGATTAAACGAACATATATCACTGTCCCCTGTTCTAAAATTAAGAGCAGCGAAAATATAAACTATGTCATGGTCCTAATGTTATTTGAACAATAGATGGCGATATATTTTTCTGATGCTGTGAATGGTAAAAGAAAAATAAGCACATAATGAAGAAAACGAAACATTCATTTATTTTGAATATTTATTTAATTTTTATATTATGAAAGAATGTGAATTATAATGAATATTTATTCAATATTTGATGATTATCATTAATAGTTTTAACAAGTTAAAATGAATTTTAGAGTAGGTTATATTTTTTAACCAATTTGATAGGTGTTTTTAATATTTATGAGCCACATAAGTTTGATTAGTTGAACCAGGATGCAAACGTTGGTATTGGTCAATTAGAATTTGATTGCAGTATATATTTGTTAATTAAACGTAATTAATCTGATGAAGTCCTACTTTTAGTGTGGACAAAAACGCATGGCTGTTTATGTATTGTGTTTTATTCGTGGAATTACATTAAAACCTTCAGACTTTTGCTGGTGTGTACTCCTTTCCGTCCTTGAGGATATTTTTTGGTTATTTGTTGTCGACCGTCTTTTGGGTGCCGTTTATAGGTTTATTTTGGTTTCGGCACCTTTGCGATGGAAGGTAGTCCACCGGCTATGTACAAGGAAGAAGCAGGGCAATCGCGTAAGCTGATTGGTCAGCTTACGGAACTTATTGATTTACTCACTCCGTTATGCTACACATTGACTGTGAGAAGGCACGTTGATACGGAAGCCAATGTTGAAGGAACTGAAGGGTTGACTGCTTCCAAACACAAAAGGAAAAGGCATAATTGTGAGCCTAATTCCACGGAAGTGGACAATGCGGAACCGAAAGGTAGCAGCTTTGATCCTGACATTACACCCTCGATTTTTTTATCTTCGGAGCTTAACAAAAAAGGTTATCCCTGCGGAACTACACATAACCAAGAACAAAGTGTAATTACCCTTGATAAGGGTTTTGAAGGTACTGTTTCCACTTCTCCTTACAAAAAGGACATACAAGACTGGTTAAAAATTCCTTTCAGTTTTGATATTGAATCTAATGTTAAAAGTGCTCCATCTCATGGAGATTCTTATGTTTTAAAGATTGAAAAGCTTTCAAAGCTTATGTATAAATTTAAAACGCTCGCTGTAGAAAATAGTTATTTACTAGAATGCATTAAAAGGAATGTGGTCCCGAAAGGGTTAAGGGTATGGAAATACCCAAACAATGTGCAGGCTGGTTCTGATTACCACAAGGAACTTAGAGGTTTTCAATAAGTGCGGATTAGAGATTTTAAGGCTCATTATTAAGGAAAATAATAGGGTCCAGGAGAATTTGCAACAAGAAATAGATATTTTAGATAGTTGCATTAAAAAAGACCTTTTATATAAGGTCAAACAAGAAAGGGATAAATATTATGACATTAGGCACGACATAGATTCTAAATGTATATTATTAGAGCAGAGGAAAATTAATAAATTGAAAAGAGATATCAATGAATACCAGCACAATATCAGTTACCCAAAACCACCCTTTAAGAAATGGGATTATAATAGTAGAGTCAATTTCAAACAGGACACCGTTTACAACAGACATGTTCCATACAGTGAAGATGAGTATGGGGTAGATTACAATACTGAATTTCCACCCTTAACTAGGGATGATCATTATACAAATGGGAATAATCAGTGGTACCAACATTTTCAGAGGAGGGGGGGGGAGAAGGAGGTATTGGCACAAATACACCCGACCCCCAGCATTGCTAATTATGTTCATGATGATTTTGACAACTAAGTGATACAGATTGGTACCACTCATACATATAGAAATTTTTCTATTTACAATTTTAGTGATATTTCAATAACAAAAGTGCATTTTGAATTACTTAGTAAGGGATTTAAATTTATTCCTTATACTAAAGGGGACTTAGTTCAAACTATTATTGACATGAAATTATTTCTGAGGAAATTAAATTTGAAAACTATACTATCACCCCATGAACAATTATGATTTTGGTCTTCAGCACCCATCTCTGACCCGCCAGAGTACTTTCAACCCCCCTTTCCATCCGCAAATTAAGAATCTTGATATGGTACTTGAAAAAGAAATCAGGAAGACATTTGACCAAAAACTGGTGGAAAACAATCTTTCACAACAGGAATGTGAGATTCTGAGTGAACTGAAGCGGAATACTGGTATAAGAATCATGAAACCAGACAAGGGAGGGGGGGTAGTTATTATGGAAAACATCATTTATGAAGGAAAAATGAACTGCATTCTTAGAGATGAAACTAAATATAAATGTGTATCACTTAATGAGGTGAATTTAGCTTTTAACAAAATTGATATTTCATTGAATGATGTGATTGTTGAAGGTACAATTGATAACAAGTTATATAAGTTTTTACATGTGCCTAAACCAAAAATTCCTATAATTTTCAGTATACCGAAAATTCATAAGAACATGGAAGATCCCCCTCTGAGACCGATTGTCTCGGCAGATGGATCAAAAACACTCCCTTTGGCAAAATATGTAGATTCAAAGACTAAATATATATGCAATGAGAATTCTCATATATTGAAAGATTCATGGGATTTATTGAGATGCATTACCCCAGATCTTATGTCAGAAAACCTTATTTTCATCACGATTGATGTTATAGATCTTTTTTCCTGCATACCCCATGCAGAAGGGTTAAGCATGTTTGAAGACATGATATTTGGTGACAAAAAGCTTACACATTCTGAGAAGGTAGCTATTGTAGAACTAGCTGACATGGTACTTAAATATAATTTCATACTTTTTAATGGTGAATATTATCAACAAATACAGGGAGTATCAATGGGTGCAGCATGTGCACCCATTTATGCCAACATAGTGTTAGCCAGATGGGAAACCCAATTTGTTCTGGATTCAGAATTTAACCAATATTGGTCATTATATCGTCGTTACCTGGACTATATAGTTATCTTTTGGACAGGGGGCTATGACAAATTTCTTGAATTTTTTGATTATATTCATAGTACGACAAGTTTTTTGAAATTCACGTATACTACCTCAACGGATAGATTACAATATCTAGATATTGAAATTTACAAAAACAAGAATAATAATGATTTTGAAACAAAAATATATAGGAAAAGCACCTTTTGCAATTCCTTTCTTCATTACACGAGTGCACACCCCTCACACTGCAAAAAGAATATAGTGAAAGGGCAGTTTGTGAGGAGGTGCCTTATGACAAGTAAGTATGAAGATTTTCAGTTAGAATGTAATACACTTGAGGAGATGTTTGGTGCAAGGGGATATCCAACGGATTTTGTAAAAAATATCAGAGAAGAGGTAGAGAAAAATAGAACATCAAAATTCAAACCCATAAAGGGAAGTTTGGTAGATAGGGTATGCAATATTACAAATAGGAATACACAGGCTACTGATAAACATTATGAATTTGCTTTAATTTTACAGTACAACACCTTCAATTCTAAAGTGAAGGACCTACTCCAGAGGGAATGGGATACATTTTCATCCTTCTCAGATATTGAAAATATTAATAATTTTACCCCTAAAATAGTATACAAGAATGCATGGAATATAAAGAAGATTCTGGAGAATAACAATGCAGGGAGTAATGATGTGTACAATAATATAACAATTGTAGGGAAAAGAAAGAATGGAACTTATAAATGTGGACATTGTAAGCAATGTGAACATATTATAAATAGTGGTGAAATATATATAAACAGTAGAGGTATAACAATAAACAGTAAAGGATATTATAACTGTGAAACAAATGGAGTGATATACATAGCTATATGTGTAAAATGCAGTTAATTCTATATTGGCAAGACAGAGAGGGTGCTGAAGAGAAGAATCTATGAGCACACATACGAAATGTCCAAAGCTAAGGAGACCAATGCTTTGTACAAACATACTAGAGTATGTGATAGCTCAAGATTCTTATTTTTTGTATTGGAACAAGTCAAAAGGGAGATGAGGGGAGGTTTATGGGAGGAATGGCTGGAGTACAAGGAACTCTGGTGGCAAATTATGTTGGAAGCCACCAAAGTACCAGGATTAAATGAACATATATCACTGTCCCCTGTTGTAAAATTAAGAGCAGCGAAAATATAAACTATGTCATGGTCCTAATGTTATTTGAACAACAGATGGCGCTATATTTTTCTGATGCTGTGAATGGTAAAAGAAAAATAAGCACATAATGAAGAAAACGAAACATTCATTTATTTTAAATATTTATTTAATTTTTATATTATGAAAGAATGTGAATTATAATGAATATTTATTCAATATTTGATGATTATCATTAACAGTTTTAACAAGTTAAAATGAATTTTAGAGTAGGTTATATTTTTTAACCAATTTGATAGGTGTTTTTAATATTTATGAGCCACATAAGTTTGATTAGTTGAACCAGGATGCAAACGTTGGTATTGGTCAATTAGAATTTGATTGCAGTATATATTTGTTAATTAAACGTAATTAAGTAATCTGATGAAGTCCTACTTTTAGTGTGGACGAAAGCGCATGGCTGTTTAAGAGCGTTCATGTATTGTGTTTTATTCGTGGAATTACATTAAAACCTTCAGACTTTTGCTGGTGTGTACTCCTTTCCGTCCTTGAGGATATTTTCTAGGAGTTAATTACTGTCTCGCTAAACGATCAACTAAATAATATGTCAGACTGCAGTATCTGTACATGTCATATTTACTATATCCCTTATCTCAAATGCATCAGTTATACTCTTGTCAATTACTGTTAGCTCTGGCTCTGTTTTCTCCCCAACTTAAGACTGCTTTTATAAGAAGAAATAATTTTCATAGCATTGTTCACTTTTTGTTTCATTTTTCTAAACTGTTTAACTAGAAAAATGTTATTGAAACAGTACCTTTGACTTACTCCACATTCTTTAATCATCTTTTAACTTTTTGCCTGTTGGTAGTAGTTGTTATGGTTTATGTTTATGTTAATGTAAACAACGTCATATACTCTCATTGGCCAAGCCCAGCAGCTATAGATATGTAAATATTCATGTCAGTTTATGCTTAAAAATGGTTACTTTAACCTACACGGACTGTATTACTATGTTTAAAACGTTACCCATTACATTTAAAAATGCACTTTTTACTAATATATTTTATATTAAAGTATTTAACAGAAAATATATTTAAAAGGTGAAAAAGGTTTTGTTTAGTTATTTCTTTTCTCCATTCTTTTTCGTCATGGGCAGCTACAAAATAGTGAGGTTTATGTGTTATAATTTCTTCATCAGTTTGAATTAAACAACTGCGAAATATGGTTTATAATGCACAGTTCTCCCGTTACTCACCAGATTAACTGTATTGTAAGGATTTTTTGTAGTCCACACCTTTTCATCATAATATATTCTGATTCAGATCACAGCTTCTCCTGACTAGTTGTTGGTCTACTTCCTTTTCTTGGCCTTCTTGTAGCATCAGTAACTAATTCTAATCCAAGCTTCTTATAATTCTTCTGGTCAGACTATGGATTTCTTTCTTGAAAGGGCCTCACTAGGATGGTCTCTTGGATTCCCCATATTTGTGAGGGTTAAGTGAAAGAGTCCCTTCACCTTGACAACTGGAGTTATTTGTCTAAACTTTATCTCCTCCAGGCTTGATCTGCCTCAATATACATTTTTAACTCGCCTGGAAAGAATATTCTGAAAACCCACTGTGTATAGCAGTTTGTCTTACTATAGTGTCATGACAACTCTTAATGACTGGAATAAATTTTACTCCTCTTTTGTCTTGTATAACTTGAGTAATCATTTTCCACAAGCACTCTGGTGTTACCATTGGCCAGCACCTTTTATTTTTTGCTATAATTTTGACTCTGACACCCTCTTATTTCCACTCCTGCATAGAAATGAACCTGCTTTCTCAACCTTCCTCTTGTATTATTTGAAACACCAGGACAACTCACTAGAGCCTAACTTAAATATTCTGTATACATTATACTATATTGCCTTACAGTCTTTTCTTTCCTGACATGTATGTCAACTCTTGATCTCATACAAGTGCTTTTTCACCAACGGTTTGACCCCCCCCCCCCCCCCATTGCTTTGTGTCAAACTGATGGTATATTGAAATGTTACCATTGTATAAACTGCATATCTGTTATGTTGCTAATTATTCTCTGTAGCTTGCTGTAGATATTTTCTGCTTTGTTTTATTTACAGGCTGAAACTGTAAACTGTCCAAAGTGACCAGTGCTCTTCACCAGTTAAAGTAAATAAGAAAGTAAGAAGCAAGTCCCTCTTCTGGTACGACTGCATTTTTAACCAGAAGAGGTCTTGGCTGCTTTCTGCAGGCTGAATTTGCAGCAGAGATGCAATGTGCTGTCTCAATTAACAAATCCTCAAGTCTATTTATTTATTTGTACTTTCACAAGGATCTTATTCGTCCTATCTGGATGGATCCGACGGACAGTTCCTCAGGCTGCTTGTTGGATCTGACGTGAGAAAACTAGTGATTCTGCTTTAAGTTCCTTTATTATTTTCCCTCCTTTAATATAACTGTGAGTAAAGCTACTTCATATCTCATTTGCTACCTAAGCAATCAGACGTGGTCCCACTGTGGAGCTAAGTCTTCCACTTCTTTAACTGTTTTTTTTTCATAATATTTGGCATTTTAGTCTATGACTTTAAAAAGTTTGCTTTCTTGTAATAAGGGTCTATCATTTTGACAGATTGAACTACTTTTTGACAGTTTAATTCTTCCATTTTATCATGTGGGCATTTAACTTACTGGCTCTTTTTTTCCTCCTAGTCATAGATATAATGCTTTATAGATATAGTTATTTGTGCTTCTGATTCTTCAGTACTTATAGGAGTTTGTGCATGTTTTGGATTTACTGTTCAATTGTTCTGTGTACATGTATGTGCTTTCAGGATGGAAAAGGAAAAGAGATTCAAAAATTGTTCCAAATGTAGCCACCACCCCCAGGACACCCATGAGTTGTGGTGTGTTGTGTAATGTGCCTAGGTGTGGATTATTTCTAGCTGACTCTTCTGTCTGCAAGGCCTTAGGTCCTCGTACCTTATCAAATGGGGGGCAAACTTACTATTAAGGGAGTCTGAACTGAAGAAAAAAGAAGGCTGGCTACATGACTGCTTCATTGGCTTCTAAAGTTGCTAGGATGGTGTTGGCTTCCTCCTAGACTCTGAGCTATTGTCCCATTTTGGCACTGTTTACTTTGGCACTGATACTTCTTCCAGATATGTCTCCCAAGCACTTTGCTAGCCAAACTTCTTCCATTAGAGAACTTTCTCATTCCCCTTCAAAACCTTCTTCTGCTACTTCTGTGGATTCCATCAAGAGTGCATCTGAGCTTGATTGGTATCACATGTTGAGGACTTGAGGACTTTCTTAAGACTCAAATTAAGATGGGTGTCTTTCTGTCCCACTCCATCTTGAGGATTGGTCATCTGGTCTGTATTTACTCATCTGTGCTCCTTCCCCAGTGCATACTTTGAATCTGGCGGTTTTAGAGTAGACATCTTGCCTGGAGCTTGTTCCTTTGACACTGACTTGCACGTCAGTCTCATCCGCTAAGGCTTCGAATCTGATTCAGTTGACATTGAGACTGTTGGAGTCAAGTCCATCTTGGGACTGATGCCTCAACTTTGACTCCTTGGCACCTTCCTCAGTGTCGGAGATGTTGGCATTAGAGGTTACTAAACCTATCCCCTCTTTGTATCCTCCTTTGTTGGCTTCAGGGGCCCCATCATTGGTAACACCTACTTCTTCCTCAGGAAGAGTAGGCTTGGCAGTTTAAGGGGTTCCTGTGATTAGCAGATGTAGGATCGGCCTTCTAGATAGTGGAGAGAATTATAGCTTCTCCTCAGAGAGCTCAGTTGTAGGCTTCTTCAGTGTTAGTTCCATCCCAGAACACTCTCCCTTCTCAGCCTCGGCCCCTTCATGCATCCCAGGGTCAGAACCAAAGGAATGGCCTTAAAAAGACTACTTAGTTGCAGTGCCAGTCCTCTGAGTCACCCCTTCATATTCTTCCAAGGCACACGATGTGCAAGAAGCAGATTAACTCCCCGATGGAATCTGTCACTTTAGACCTGGATGATTGTAAGGGTTCCTCCCAGTCCACCCAGAAGATGCCAATTTTGGCATGATCTTCAAATTTATGAGACAGAGGCAATCTTTGCCTACTGAGCCACCCTCTCAAAATGAGGAAGTCCTTTTTGAGTCATGTCACTCGGGTTTCTCTACTTCTTGGGCTATAACTCCAGCAGACCACCTTATTGCCTTGGTCACCAGGAAGGTGTGGCAGTAGCCAAACACCACTGAATCTATACTCCAGAAGCCAGACAAAATGCTTAAACTTCCTAAGGGCAAACAGTTTTGGTCCAGTGGTCCTTTGGGGGATTCTGTTACTGTAGCAGCGGCAATTTGAAAGGAACTAACAATACAGCAACTGTCCACTGACCAAAAAAAGGAGACCTGGGTCATGAAGATGGAAAAGCAGGCATATGATTCAGACACCCCTTAGGGTCTTGAAATGCACCACCCATATGAACTGCTTCCAAAGAGATGTAGTAGAGCAAGCATTAGCCTGTTTCAGGAAAACCGCCCGCACCATACTGTAAAAAAACAACCTTAGGCATGATGTTTAATGTACCCTCTTCATATGACTTGTGCATAATAGAACAGATGGAGTGGCATGTGCAGTAGGAGCAGGTATTGCAGTGAGGAATCTTTCCTTGCTTCTCATTTGCAACTTTGTGAACAACTTTAAAGCATCCTTTATGAATGCCTATATGATAGGTCCTATTTGTTTGGTTCCTTTTTCAAAGAGAATATGCAGATGTGAGAGCAGGATGAAAAGACATCTGCCATAAGACTTTTATTAAAGATCCCTCCATGATCTTACTATAGGAATCAAAAGGAGTCCAAATCTCTATGGTTTCGGAAAATAGGACTCCACTTCTGAAAGGGGCAGCCATGGCAGAGTTGGCCTCCTCAGTGGATACAGACCCAAAGGTTGAGATGGTCCATAAAACAAGGGATGTCACAGACCTTTTTCTCAGGAATCCTAACCATCCTTGAGCTGTTTGACTACCCCCTGTGAAGGCAATTTGGGTTTATCTATCCCCATGCTCAGCTGCATGAATTTCCATCACTCTTGCATAAGAAATATAATATCCAAAGGCTGTAAGATTATCTTTTGCTTTCAACCTCCCCTAACTCATCTGCTGTTTCCAGACTTTTCACCCCATCAGTAGAAGGTGTTTAGTAGAGAGATTCTTTCTTGCTTAGACAAAATAGACATCTAAGAGGTCCCACCAGATCAGACAAGTTCAGGATTTTATTCAGTATTATTTTTAGTTACAAAAAATAAATAAATAAATAAGGGCTTAAGGCCAATCTTGGACCTAAACAAGCATGTAACAAGAAGAAGAAAACAAAAACATTCTGGATGGTCATGGTGCAAGCCATTGTTTGCCTTACCTACAAGCAAACGGCTAGATGTAGCCTGTGAATCTCCAGGATGTCTATCTCCATCTCAGAATAGCCATGGTGTCCAGTAGATTTTTATTCTGGGTGCCAGTCACTTTCAGTTCCCTCCCCTACTGTTGCATCACAGCCCTCCAGGTATTCATGAAGTGCATGGTGGTAGTTGTAGCTCACCTTTGTCTTCAAAGGATTTGGATGTTTCCTTACCTGAAACAACAAGAGTCCCTAGTCAAAGCCTGAAATTACTTACTTTAACTCTGTCTGTCCTTGGGCATATGTATAAACTATGAGAAATCAAACCTACAACCAAGTCATTAAATTAATTTCATAGGATCCCACCTGGACACAGCAAGATACATAGTTTCTCTCCCGGCAAAAAGCATCCAGGTTTTAAGGAACTCCATCTGACACCTTTTTCAATTTCTTTCTCCACCAGCTATCCTTGTCCTTTGAATCCTAGGGTTAATGGCTTCTTCACACTCATGGTGTACATTACTCAGTTTGAGATGAGAATACATCATTGGCTATTCTGAGTACAGTGGTCGAAGTGTCAGAGCATCCATCAGCTCCAGTAATAATCACTAATCTTTGTAAAGTTAATTTACACTTCTGGCTAACTTATCCTTCATTCTCCAGGGAAGACCATTCTTAATACCACTTTGTGTAGCAGTAGTAACTACAGACACCTCCTCCTTGAGGTGGTGTGTATTACCAGCAGAGGGTGGTCCAAGAAACTTGGATACAACAAGAGGCCAGCCTTCACATCAGTGTCCTAGAGAAGAGAGCAGTTCTCCTTGTGTTGCAGGAACTACAGGGTTTCCTATCTCCAGGGGTGATTTCTGTTCTAGCCAATAATATGACCATGATTTATTACTTCAAAAACCCGGGGTGACCAGATTCTATCCATTATGCCAAGAAGCCATGAGAGTGTGGCAGTGGGTGATTGCTTCTCATTGATAGCATTGCATATTCCCTGGAAAAAGCAACTGTCTTGCCGACATGCATGTCAAGAATCTAAATGGCAATACTCAGATCTGCTCTGAGCTACAGCAGAATGGCAATAGATATACTGATCCAAAGGATATTGCAGATATCCTGGCAGGTAGATTCAGTGCCAACTTTACTCCCCCCTCTCACCCCCTATAGGGCCCATCTCAATACCAAAAGAATGCCAAATTCCGGTAATCACGGCTACTCAGGTAAAAACTGCACACTCCAAAGCCAAGAATACAGCTTCCATGGGACCAGACAACATCCCGGGCTGTGTACTGCATGAACTATAAAATGAACTGGCACTTCACCTATTTGTCATGTTTAATCATAGCCTCACCTCAGGCTTCATGCCCACAGAGTGGCGCACAACTACAGTCATCCCACTCCACAAGGTGGGATCCACTTTGGATCCTGGGAACTACCATCCCATCAGTCTGACGAGCCTGGCCTGCAAGACCATGGAACGTATTTATCATGGAGCTTATAAACAAAGACTTTGGCAACCTTCAAACACTGGACCCCACCCAGTTTGTGTTCGTGAAGGCCCGATTTTGCCTCCTGAACCTGTTCGACGACTTTGAATTAGTCTCCAGAGCCATGGACGAGGATAAGGTGGTTCATACAGCCTACTTGGACCTCACCAAGGCTTTCAACACTACCCCCCACTCTGAAATCATAGATAAACTTCCTAAGCTGGGCATTAATCCCTACGTCGCTCAATGGATTGCAAACTGGCTTACTGACAGAACATACAGTCTAAAAGTAGCCAACTCCAAATCCAGCTCCAGACAAGTGATAAGTGGTGTACCACAGGGTTCTGTCCTGGGCCACTCTAGTTTGGCATCTACTTGTCTGAAGTACAGGCCAACACTAAGGGACTCTGGCTTACAAAGTTCACAGATGACTGCAAGCTGGAAGCCATTATTGAATCCCCAAATTATGTGGATATACTATAAAAGGGCTTTACCGAAACAGATATCTGGTGCCAGAGTCATGGTCTCAAGCTAAATGCCAAAAAATGTATAGTTATCCCCTTTTGGAAAAAACACGTACCTGTGAACTACCACATAGGTGGCAGTACACTAAACACCGAAAGTGTGATAAGAGACCTAGGAACACAGGTGGACAGTGGTCTCACCATTGATAACCACATAGCCACAACAGTTAGAAACTCCTTCTACGTGTTACACCTCATCATTAAGGGCTTTTCATCCAGAAAAAAAGGTCGTCCCTCTGTACTCATTTCTCATTAGACCCATTATAGAATGCAATGCCCCATTTGGTATGTACCTCACAAGACATCTGCAACAACTAGAAAGGCCGCAGAAATACCTCACAAAAAGAACCACAGGCCTAAAGCAGATGCCTTATGCTGACTGTCTAAAGAAACTCCAGCTATACAATGTCACATATCGCCTACTCAGAGGCAATCTCTGCCTAACATACAAGGCCATGTCAAACTCAGAGTTGTTGGACATGCTACACTTAAAGAAATCCCAATCCCTCCGAGCCACACGCTCCAGGGATCTTAACCTTGTCATCACGATGAATAGAACATGCTGGAGGGATAGGTTCCTGACCCATAGACTCCCCATACTCTGGAATAGGCTGCCCATACAGGTCAGGCAGAGTGCCTCAATGGCCCTCTTCAAGAGGAACCTTGACGATTGGATGGGAGATGAGAAATTCATCCCAGGAATCATATCAGTAGTCCTGCTAGACAGGGGTCCAGGAAAGTAAATATTTCTGGGAAGCAATAGCCAGGGAATTATTTTGGCTAGGCATGTATAGGCCATAGGGCCGATAGCCTAGTACCTACCTATGAACAAGCTCACCAGGTCCATTCCATTGCATCTTGCGTGGTCTGTCAGTCCAGCAGTAAAGCAGCAGATTTTTAGCCACTGGGGCAATCCTTGCTACAAACTTTGAGAATATCTAGTCAACACAATGTGCAGCAAATTCTTTGCTTTCATTGCCCCCAAAAGGACAGTGCCTGAGAGGTGCTCTAGTCAGATAATGGCTGTATGGGGCTCCCTTATTCATTCCTTCCTTCCTCTAATGTCCAGTTTTATGCAGAAGGCAAAGCAATGCAAAGCCACAGTGATCCTCATTGCACCTTACTGATCCAGGCAGATTTGGTTCATAGGAGGTTACTAGGCTATAGATCCGGACGTCATTTCAAGCCTGGCCGTTTCATCCCAATGTAATACCATATATACTATAGTCAATTCCCAGGACTCAATTTATTAATGACTGCTCATGTCCAGTAGGGTTGTGGGCACTATCTCCAGTAAGAATTTATGGTGCCCCATCCATTCATCCAGGTTCCTTTTGAACAGTGTCATAGAGGTGCTCTGCTTCACATGAATTGGCAGCCTATTCCAAAGACACGCCAGTCACTGGGAGACAAATCTGTCTCTCCTGAACAATCCTATTCAAGTCACAGGCCATATTTAGGTCCCTGGAACAGGTAGATCTAGTCCCATTTGATTTACGGATGTGCAGCATGTTCATTATATTTGGGTTGGAGATTGCTCTGTAAGCCAAACATAAGTCTCCCTTAAGAAGTCTATATGATACTGAGTATAGTGACAGGGACTTTAGGTGGTCTATGTAAGGCATGTGCTGGAGTCCCTTTATCTTCTTAGTTAGAATCCTCTGAGGTCTGTCCAATTGCTGCAGGTGCTTTGTACGGTACATGCCAAAAGGGGCATTATACTCAATTGTGGGCCATATTAGTGACTAGTGTAGAGGGGTTATAACCTCCTTTGCCCTAGAGATGATGCCTTTTGCTAATCAAGTGTGCTATGTAGAAAGCCTTCCTTACTACATAGTGGTCAAAGTTATGGTTGCAGTCAACTTGTGAGCCCAGATCTCTTACCACTTTTTAGGTCCATAGGGTGTTATTGTTAATCTGATAGTGTGAAGGGACATAGTTTTTAATGAAGAGAATGATGATGCATTTCTTTGCATTCAGTTTGAGACTGTGACTAAAACACCAGTCATTGGTCTGCAGAAGACCCTCCTAAAGTATACTGACATCATTTGGGGATTCAGTAATTGCACCCAGTTTGCAGTCATCTTGGTCAGCCACAGCCCCTTAATTTTGGCCTGAACATCTGAGAAGTATATAGCAAACAGTAGGGGCCTCAGCACTGACCTTTGTGGCACTCTGCTGGTGACAGGTCTGTTGGTGGATGTGGAGTGACCCACTTTGATAGTTTATGAGCCAGCTGGCAACCTATCTTATAACATTCATTTTGCTAAGTTTATCAGTAATGTCTGAGTGTGGGATTGTGTCAAAGGCCTTTGCCAAGTCGAGGTAAGCTGTGTGCACAGATTTGCTCTCGTCATTGGCCCTGGTCACATTTTCGAAGAAATCCACCTGGTTTAACAGGCAGGATCTGTCCTTGACGAAGCTGGCTTGGGGCTGATCCAAGGTTTGGAGGTCACCTATGTCTTTATTTATGAGGTCCATGATGATATTCCATGGCAGAACAGATGAGACTGGTCAGACTTATGGGTCTATAATTCCCTGGGTCTGTTGCTAAGCCACCTTTGTGAAGGGGAATAACTGTTGCTGTTCTCCATTTGGTTAGGCTGTGATTGAATAGAGTACTTAATGGTGATGCTAGTTCATGTTTTAGTTTGTTTAGAAGACAGCCTGGGATGCTGTCTGGTCCCATAGAGGCCTTAGACAAGGCTTTAATGACCTGCTTTGGATATGTAGGGTTAGGGGAGAGTTGGGGGCAAAGTTTATGATAAGTTTGGAGGGGATAAGGGAAAGAAATTTTCACTAAGTCTGTCTGCTAGCAGGTTTGCTATCTCTGTGGGATCAGTGTGTGTGATACCATTAGTCACTAGTTTGGCATATGCTTGGGTCCTACCTTTTAAGCTATGTACATAGCCTTATGGTTATCCTTGGCTATGATTGCTGAGATTTTCTCAAAGTTACCTGTAGAGGATTTCACATGTTGTCTTATTATTTGCCTGTTGAGGCTGAAGAGGGTGCTTTTCCATTGTTGTGACATCGCCTTAGTTTTCTTAGACAGCAACTTTTTTGCATTTGTTGTAAAGTTTGTTGATGCTGGATGTCCACTAGGGTAGCTTTTATTTACTTTTAGTGTAAGCTTTGATGTAGTTACCACTTCCAGCTGGGGCTGGGGCTTGGAATGCATTTATACCTGCCCCTAGGAGGGCATAGTTTGCTTTGGTGAAGTTTTTAAGTCTGACTTTGCCCTTTGTGAGTTCTGGTGTTAGTGCCAGTTCGAAGACTACTGATTTGTGGTCAGACTTAACTAATGAGGGTCTGACAGTTGTAGTGGTGCATCTGTTTGTCATGGTAGTGAGGACCAGATCTAGTACGTTTGTTCCCCTTGTTGGGGTTTGAACAATTTGTTCCATTTGAGTTAACAAAGTCAAGGAACTTTTGCACTAGAAAGTTAGGGCTAGAGTAGGTTTCCCAGTTGATGGTGGGATAATTGAAATCCCTCATGACCAGAGGGTCTGGCAATATTTGGATTGACTCAAGTTTGTTCAAATGGCTTCATGCACATCATGATCCATGGAGGAGGATCTATAACTAGCTATGACTTGAATGGGGGTCTTACTCACAGTAATCTGAACATGGAGGAATTCCATGGAGTTGTTCAATCTAAATAGTCACGAGGTGAATTTATTTCCTAATATAGATAGAAACACCACCTCCTTTGGTTGTCACATGTTCCGTTTTAAGGTCTGAAGGTGTGGAAGGCATTGTAGCCTTGCAAGGCTGGGGTACTATCTGAGGCCTTGAACCAGGTTTCCGTGACTGTACAGACATGTACATCCTCCAGTGAGAGAAGTGTTTTCAGGGTGTGCAGGTTTTGGTTTAAGCTCCTAGCATTTAGCAGCATAACCCTTATTTTGTTATGGTTGGCAGTTTTTATGTCGGCAGTTTTGCCTAAAAATGCACTATGGGGGAGGCAAGAGCCTTTGCCAGCATCAGAAAGCTTAGTGGTGCCAGGTGCAAACCGTCTCTGGCAAAGCAGCAAGGTTTGTTGACCATGTCATCTCAGGCTGACAGAATCTGGATCCCCTTTGAATGACACCAAAAACTAAACCAGTTATTGAAATTGGTCATTTTTTGTTTATACTATGCATCATTCTAGGTGAGGGTAATATGCTGCTCAAAGCTAGGCACATGCCTGCCTGGGACACGTAGCTGGAAAACTGTCATGTCTCTCTTCATATAGTCCAGTGAGGTATGTCTCAGGTTGTTCACTCCAACATGAGCTATGACAGAATCTTGTTGCCGAGAGACCTGAGTGCATGCATGATCTGATGAATCCTGGCAACAGACAGGCAGCTGACCATGACTTTCTTCTTATCTAACCTGGTGAATGGGGCATTCATGTGTGTCACTATGGAGTCTCAAAAAAAAAAATTTCTTGTCATTGGAGTGTGGTGCCTTAACAGCTTGGTAGGGGAGTCACTAGTGTTGCTTTGTATCTTGGGTGCTGTGGAAACTGTGTTTGTTGTAGCAGTCTTTTGTTTTGGAGGTCTGTGGTTTTTCGGAATTTTTTTTTTTTTTTTTTTTTTTTTTAAGAGAACCTCCACGTATGTTGATTTATGTGTTGGATGCGTACTGTGTGTATGAGTAGTGATATTATGTGCATGTGTAGTGGTGGGTGAGTCGACAGCCTCTTCAGTGTTACTGTTTTAAGTGTGAGAGAGCAGGGTTTCAAGATTCTTGGTGTAGATACATTTCTCACACTCTGTACTAGAGTGAGCTATTAGTATAGGGTTGTCAATGTACATGAGACAATTGTTACACTGGCTCAGGAGACCCAAGTAAACAAAGCTGGTAGGAAAAACAAGTGTAGTCCA
The DNA here is from genome assembly GCF_019279795.1 of Protopterus annectens. Taxonomy (NCBI): domain Eukaryota; kingdom Metazoa; phylum Chordata; order Ceratodontiformes; family Protopteridae; genus Protopterus; species Protopterus annectens. Next base: position 1,754,981,910 of record NC_056725.1, read on the forward strand.
ACTGTCCATAATGCTAGATTTGAAGAACTGTTATGACAAAGTGGGTTCTTTCAGGACTGATTTAGTAGGTGCTGTGTAGATGGGTATTTCTGATGGGGTTTTTGGCTAGTGGTTTATTAGGTCACAGCTCACTAGCAATACTTCTTAGACCAGAGATGTACTAAAGATGAGGACTACACTAATGCACTACAGTTGTATCTAATAATTGTCGAGATTGTCTGTCCAGCTATGGTGTACAATTGTGCAGCAGTCCTGCATGATGCACAAACAAGCAGAAACCCGCTGAAATGCAGGGCTGAAATACCAGAAACTAAAAACTTAAAATCTTTTAAAAAATCAAAAGAACCAATGAGGGCGCTTACTACAAGCCCTAGACCAATTACCCTTCACCAGACAGGTTCTAGTCAGAGCACTAGCTACACTAAATTAGGTGGAAAACACTAAAAAAAATTATTTAAACTGCAGAAAAACAGCAAAGAGACACAAAAAAATGTTTAAACAGTAGATAAAATAGCAATGAGATGCTATAGTATGCTTTAAACAGGAAACAAATCAGTTATTTAAAACACTGATTGGTGGGAAAACAGAACAGATGCTTTGCAAACAGTGAAAAGTAGCAACACTTAGTTTGCACACAGTGAATATAGCAAAAAAGCTTTGCAACAGTGAAAACAGCAATACGATTTAACACCCACATTAAGGCAGACAAATGCAGTACAAACAGCTCACTTTAGTTTATAGTATTTAAATATAGTATTAAGTAAGCTGAACACAATATAAAGTGTAGTAAATAGTATAAGTAAGCGAAAAAACAGGCAACTTATGGTTTTTGGGAAGCTCAGAAGCCTCTAATCGTCTGCTATCTCAGCTTAGAGATCTAGCTGGTAGCCCACCTCAGTTCAACTGGGTTCAAACAAGCAGAGACTGGCTCAAATACAAGGTTTAAATACCAGAAACTAAAAACTTAAAAAAAAAGAACCAATGAGGTGGTTACTCCAAGCCCTAGACCAATCACCCATTGATCAGACTGGTTCTAATCAGCACACTTCTTTTACAAGAGTGCGGAAGGGTCCCTGAAAATCAAAGATGGCTTGGAAAATGTGCTCAGAACACAACAGCCACTGCAAACAGACCAAGAGGCAGCAAACCTGTATCTTGACTATACTGCAGCTACTAGCTACACTCCCGCTGAAGTGTTACATTAGGGAGCCTCCTTGGCTATTTGATCTCAGGAGGGATTTTCTCTGTCTCTGTTCTGGGTCACCTCACCCAGACCTTCACAACCTCAAGTTAAGTGCCTGGTTTCTTCAATTCCTCTGATGGTCAAAGACTTTTTTTCACCCATGTTTTCCCAGAGATTTAACTTTTTCTTTCGAATCTTTATTTCTCTAGGTTCCTGTTTTTTTTTCTACCATTAAGGTGCAGTTAGCTGCAATATCTAATTTTCACAGTGGGACTGATTCCCACTCTTTAATAGTGCATAGGCTTTGCAAAGCCTTTCTCGGGGGAACCTTTCTCCTCTGCTATCCTGTAAGAGAACTGACAAACCCCCCTTGGGATCTGAGTTTTGTTCTAGAAGTGCTAGCAAGATTCCTTTTGAGACAGCATTCTCAGCCCATCATGAAATTTCTTTCTTGGAAGGCCTTATTTCATGTGACAATAACCTCAACTAGAAGGATAGCAGTTACAGGTCCTGTCCTCTAGTCTACCTTACTTAGTTTTTTTGTAAGGACAGGGTTTCACTGTGCACAAATCTTTCCTTTGCTCTCATGGTGGCATCAAAAACAAGTTTGAGTCAACCTATCTACCTACTTGTGATTTTTACAGCCACTCAAACAAGGGACAGTTTCTTCATAGGCAGTTAAGGTTTAACTACACACAACTAAACCATTTAGAAAAAGATTTGCATATTTTTGTTTCCTTGCAATAAACAGTTTTTTAAGGTCCCCAAATCTTTGTCTAGATAGTTTTCTGATTGTATTATATTTGTTTATTTTATTAACAACTGACCCATAGCATGCTGACCTGTGACTCATTCTGCAAGATCCATTGTTAGTTCTGCAGCTTTCTTTAGAAATTCTTCAGCTGACAAAATCTGATCCACTGCAATCTCATGTGCATTACATACCTTTGCCAAACATTGCAAACTGGATGCTGTTATAAAGTCTAGGGCAGGGGTGTCCAACCTTTTGGCTTGCCGGGGCCGCATTGTGTGAAGAGAAATTGTCTTGGGGCCACATATAAAATGTATCATATTTAGCACTTTTGCTGCCATGGGCGACCAAAGTCGACCTCCTGGCTGTAATGTAATAAATGCCTAATATTTGGCTTAAAATTCTAATTCTCATTCTAATTCTAATTCTAATTCTCTAATCTAACAGTTAACTATAACATCTTAGTTAATATTTTATTTATTTATTTATTTATTTCAAATAAACAGATGTTCACTACAGCACTAGCGTTTCTCACTGAGAAAACCACTCCAGCAGTCCAACTACGTAAAATGTCAACATTAGCAGTCCTACAATACTATACTCGACAAAAATAAGCTAATAAATTTGCAATAAAGTAAAGAATTGACATTACTGACTTAATAAAACAATTCTAAATAAGCTACAAGAGGGTCTCACCCAAACAAATGACTGGTGCCATAAACATGGCCTCAAGCTAAATGTCAAAAATGCATCATCATCCCCTTTGGGTAGAGTGATGTCCCCACAAATTATCACATCAGTCGTGAGGTGCTTGGGCACCCAGGTTGATAGAAATCTGACTTTTGACCACCATGTTGTCTCCGTTGTACGGAAAGCTTTTTACATGTTCCACCTCATTAGTAAGGGTATCTCTTCCAGGGACAAGGTGGTCATAACATCCCTGTATTCTTCCTTTTATGAGCCATTACTGAGTGCAAAGCCTCTTTTGGCATGTGCCACAGCAAAACATCCTGCCAAAAGAAAGACTACAACCATTTCTGACAAAAAAAGGTCAAAGGATTAAGTTCACTTAGTTATCCAAGCAGACTAAAAAGCTTCTTGCTTTTCTCTGTCTCTCACTGGCCCTTATAAATTTCATCACCGGCTTGCTTTCCAGGCTAAGAAAGATCCTGCCTTATAGAGACTTCCTCCACCCCAGAAATACTGGTTATACTTAAAACACTTACTGCAAAGACCACAGCCTTCACTGCAACCTAAACAAGACACACTGTATGGACAGGTTCTTGATACAAAAACTTCAACTTCGGTAAAAAGCTCCTCTCATTATCAAACAATGTAGTTCAGCAACACATTTGGATGGATAGCCATAAATGTACTCCTTGAGTAAATGGTATAACCTTCATCAAACCGGATGGAAAATCCACATATTAAACTTTCCTAGCTGGATGGCTAAGATCTAATATTGGTTACTCAAGTCTACTTGTCCAAGAAGAGGGGCCTATTTAACTAAGAATTCCATTTGCAGAAATATATTCGGTATACATATTAAATCTCTCTCTCTCCCTTTCACAAACTCACAATAGGAGTCCCTACTTCTAAAATAGGCAACCTCGGTAATCACATGACACATACACACTAAATGAAATTGTCTGGAAGTAAAAATCTGTGAAAAAAATCATACCAGAGATGGACTCATCCATCCAATTTCCCACCACCAAAAGGACCATCAATAATTTAGTAAACAACTGCTCAGCAAAAAGTAAATCAATAAGAAATTCATAAACTCTCTAAGATTATACTGTATACTGGAGTAAACTTATAACTTCCCTCCAATCTAAAGCCATTTGACATTCAGACATTTAATTTGTGCAGAAGTTATTCACAGACTGACAGTTTACTGAGCTGTCCCATTAGCACTCCCTGCTTACGTCCGAACCAATGAAGCATACTAGTTAATTCCAAAAGAATTAAAGTAGCTTAATAAGAAGGCTATTTGCAAGGTTACATGGCAGTTTATTTTGGAAATAAGCAAAGATATTAAAAAGGCTCTGTTTCTCGTAATTATGCTGAAAAGTCTTCCAAGGTAAATACAACCTTCTGATTTAGTATAGAACCATACCTCTCAACCTTAGAGCAAGAAATCTGGAGAAAGAGAAAAATAAAAGTGGGACACAGGCCCAAAAATAGTTATGTATCACAGACACAATTGAAACTGTAGCTGCAAACATTATACATCACGTATATTCTTTCTATCCCATCATTGTCAGTTAAGCATTATATGGCTCATTCAATCCTGCCTTCATTTGCAACAAAGAAAACCATGTTTTGAAATGATAAATGAATTAAAAATAATAAATAAAACACATTGCATCCACATCCTGCAACTTCCTACCTGCAAACAACCACAGAGCTTTCACTGAAACTAGGGCTACTTATTTCCCAGGAATGATGGCTCTCCCTAACTAAGTCTAATGGGATACAATCTACCAGGATCTGGACTGCCTGAAATAAATTAAGTTATGGCCTGCAAATTGCAAGTGCACTTGTTTAATTAAACTATATTTCTAAGCCCACTTACTGTATTTTTCAGTAACATTCCAAAATCCATTTCCAGGTCACTTTACAAGACATTGGCAGTGGTAGACTTGGCATCCTCCAGATCCCTAAAGGACCACACTCGTACTGCTAGCAATGTCCATTAAATATAAATATCCATCCACTGCAAATGGCAAGAAGCTATGTCTTAAAAAAATCTACTTTTGGCATGCCTAGTACCCAAGTATCAGGTTTTGAAATAAAGAAACATATTCACCACAGACCGTAAGTCTCTGTCTTTAATAATCATCTACTGTTGCAGCCCTCCCAACACAAAAATACACACGGTTTACTATTGTTTGTGCAAATGACTTTCTCTCTGCTGCAGTGTGCCGAAAAACAGAATGTCGAACGCACAAGCAGTTTTGCAATAGATAGTCGACTCCACTTATGCGAATGCACAACTGCATTCGCATAAGTAGAAATCGACTATCTGCATGGAGATCGCGGTACAGTGGGGAGTGGAAATTCATCCACATCCCCACTGTAATGCGATCTCGGAGTTAGAATATATAAGTAGGGGGGCTTGCCCCCCACATGGTGGTGCAGGGGGGCTTGCCCCCCTGAATAAAACGTGATAGCTGTAGAGTTTGATTTACATCAGCTCCTACATGGCTGTCACATGGTGGTTTTGACAACAATGTCGAGTCAAATGCGTCGAGCATTTGGTTCGACATTGTGAATGGTAGTTATTTGTACTTTAGGTATTACCATTCCTTTATTTGAATGGAAAATGTTTTTCCGTTCGAATAAACAATAGTAAACCAACACACACATACACACTAAAACCCACAACATTTAAAAAATGACATTGTGCCCACCTGATTTGCCAGTATTGATGATCCACCAAAGCTGTACTTACTGTTGTCCAATCTGCCACTGCTTAGAACCCACCAGTGACAAAACAGTACTGGGTGCTTTTTTGTTTGTGAGAAAAAACAATTCAACTTTATATGCTACAGTCCCACAAAGTCAATCCACTACTGACCCATTAACCCTAGGCTGCTGCCGCATTCTTACTCCCTGGAACTGCATTACCTTGGACGACTAATTTTATTTCCTCAGCAAAAGACACAAATTGGAAGATAAAGTGAAAATCCATACAGTTGAGAGGTATGATTTCATATTCAATACAACACTCTCTCTTTCAGGAAAGCCACAATTTAATGAAAGTGTACTTTTAGTGTACGATATATTTGTGAGCTAACTTATTTGTGTTCAGTAGGTAGATTGATCGTTATTAGCCTTCTTGTGCATGTGTCCCTCTCTGTCATGCACACATACACGCGCGCGCGCGCACACACACACACACACACACACACACACACACACACACACACACACACACACACACACACTCTTCTTCAACTTTCACATACACAAACATTCTGGTTTCATGCATGTACTCAGTCATTCACTCACTCCGTACTTACCTATTAACACAGGTAAGTGCTGTCCCTTTCAAAGGCAATGACAGCAAATCCATACACGAGTCCCTCTTCAGCGAGAATACACACACTGATTCTTTGGCATGAAATAACAGCAGGAACACACAGATCCCTCTTTGGCACAAAAAAAATCAAAACTAGAATGGTGCTTTGGTGCATGCACACACTGACAGAGTTATAGGTCACGGGTGTGAAAAACACAAAAAGAAAAAAAGTGTTTTGGGGCATGCGTATATCGATGTTGCAGTTAGAGGTTGAGGGCCACAGGTTGGACACGTCTGGTCTAGGGCTTTTTTGGTGCCACTGTTCTCAAGGGTCTCTCATGATAACTCCACCTAGAAATGCAGTGGTACCTGGGGATTCTGACCCAGCAGTCGAATCAGACTGACTAGATGAATGGGATATAGTAGTTATGTACTGACTATAACGCTGGATCCTTGCATCCACATCTGTCTGATATGGCAGCCATCCCCCTACCAGATTATCATTTCTGTAGAATCTGAAGAGCCATTAGAGTTCTTCTCCAGTGGTCTACTTGCCGACCAATCTTCCTTATTAGGCAATAAACTTAATCTGAGGTAGCTTTTATTCATATGTGCATTGCAGGAGGGAAAAAAATTAAAAAAAAAGCTTTAAGATGAGCACTAGTTTTCCAGCGATGATGCAACAAGTAGCCCAAAGACACGTCAGTTGTATCAGACAGGTGTAGATTAAAGTATCCAAAATTATAGTAAGTACATGACTACCATTTAATATAGTCCACTCTTTCCAACTAGTATGACACCTAAAATAATCTTAAGTTTTATTTCCATGCTCTTTGTTTTAAACACCTGTCCATTTAATGTCTCAATCTCTGCCATCCTTTTCTTCATTTATATTTCTGACCTTTTCAGACTTATCAGTTCATTAGCTAGAAAAGGATTCTTGGTTGAATCGCTTAAATGAAAGTGAGATCTTTGTTTTATAGTGAGCCGTTTAGCTTTTACTAGGATATGACAATGGTGTTCCCATTTTAGGGAGAAGGTTGTCAGTCTCCAAATTTGATTTGCATAGTCTGAAATGTTGCCAAGTTCGTTTTGGAGGCAGCTGATGTTATTGGTAAAACATATTGTAATTATATTTATAAAATGTATTCATTTGCTAGTTTGTATATAATGGAGTCATTTCCAGCTGGTTTGTTGAAAGTCTGAAGAAGCGTCTTTGTAGACGCAAAAGCGCTTACTAATTTTTTATTTTAATAAACAGTTTTCTACTCAGTCCTCCGTGTTTGCTATCTCTTTTTGATTTTTGGTTTTATTTCAAGTTTTGACATTGAGGTGCTTAAATTCACCAACAATTTGTGTGTTTTTGATATTTGTAAAATGCCCTTTCATTTAAAATGGAATGAAGATGTTAATTATTTTTATTGCACAGAAAAGATATTTGGAGATTTTGGCTTTAGCTATGCTTATGTGGTGTTGATTTTCACATGTGATGATGATGTTTGCCATAGGATGAAGTATGTAGCCGAGATTTTGGGATATGGTTCTCTGGCATTTAGCTGTGGATCTTTTGGCAGAGAGGACTCATTATTGTGCTTGGCCTTCCAAAATGTTGGGTTTTTATGCTACTTGTGTCAGGAACTAGTTTATCTTTATACTGGACTTGCTTCATGGCATTTATTTGGCATTTATTACTGAAACTTGGCTCAGTATCAACTGTGAGCTTACTCCTGCAGTCATTGTGCCCCCTTATTTTCTGGTTTTGCAGCATTGTACACCTGATAAGTCTAGTAGGGAAGTTATCTTTCATCCTTTTAGTATTGAGATGAAAATGGTACAGCTTGGGCTTCATTTCCTTTAAATTTGCCATAGCAGCAGGAGCAAGACTATAGGTTCCTCTTTGTCTGTCATGCACCAGATAGTCCATGAATGTTCCTTCAGGAATTCACTGAATTCCTGTCTCCTCAGTGTTGCCATCACCTAGATGGTTAATTCTGTCTGACTTCAACATAGGGGTAGACAAGGAGGCATTAAATTATGCAAAAGAATTCTTGTGTATTGTGCAGAGATTTTGGTTTGCTCAGGTGGTTACCTCAACTACGTATATACATGGGCTTTTCCAGCTGTGTGTTATGATCAGTGGCTTGGTGGTAGAACTTGTCACATTATTTGAACAATGCCTTGTACTCATCGTAGTGGATTTACATAGGTTGGTGCCCCCAGAACAATGTCTAATGGTTTGTCGGCACCTGAGATGTGCATGATCAACATCTGCAGGAATTTAGTGCTGTGGATGTTGATGTGGTTATTGAGGCCTATAATAAGGTTTTGACATAATTTCTCATCTTCTTGATCCCAATTTGTGTACATTCTCTCCATCTTGTGCATTGTGAGACATAGAATGATTTTGAGATCTGGGATTTAACATTGAAAAGATTAAGGTTAAAGCATAAATGGTGTCATATTGCATTGCTGGAGGATAGACTATTTTTGGAAGAACCTAATTCAGTCTACCACAATGTGGTTGCCAAAAAGAATCTTTTCTCCTATCTAGGGTCATTCTGATAATGGCAAATTGTCTGGACTGTCTTCTGGGTGGTTAGCCCATGCCATCTGAAGTCCTTTATCAGCTGAGAAATGTGAACTTGCTGCCAGGTACTTCACCATTAAGCTTGCATTCATCAGGTCTAGTCAAGTAGGGACCCTCAGTAGATAAGGTCAATGTAAATACTCATGTTCTTGGTCTGAGTTTGACATTCCTGATTATGAAGAGTTTATCTCCATGGTTTTCAGAATGTGATCATCCACCTGTGGATTGTATCCTTGTCCAGCCAAGCATGCAACATTCTGCTTGGATTTGTTCTGACCTCTTGCCAGATTGCCAAACTGTTTATTATGAATGGACCTTTTCCTTTCTTTCTTTGTTTTATTTATGAATGGACTTTTTCTGTCAGCATTAAAAGAAACCTCATTTACTCATATTCTTAAGAACGTGGTGGGGGTAGTTGGATGTTGATAATATAGGTACTTAGACTTATTTCAAGACTTTGTTAGTAAGGTTCTTGAAAAAAAAAATTCTGTGTGCAACTAAGTTTGTGTTAGTCAGACTTTTAAGTCATTTAAGTTTGGTATTTGGTCTAGGCACTGTATTTAATTATTTCCAAACCGCTACAGAGTAATGTTAGTCCAGTCCTGGTCCTTTTATATTCATCTTCGGCATCTAAAATTGTTGACTATGGCATCTTGCTTGATTATTGGACTCATTATTGGGATATCTCCGGTATTGTATGAACGTGGTTTATCTCTTAACTTTCTGTCCCTATTCAGATATGTGGGGTATCAGAGGATTCAATTCTGGGTTTGCTGCTCTTCACTATATATATTATGATACAAGAAGCATTCAGAGGTGAGGTTTAAACATTTTTGTTATGCTGATGACATGCAACTCTACCTCCTCTTGTCTCAAAACTTTTATGCCAACCTTAAGCTTTCTGTAGATTTAGAATTCATCCACTAGTGGATGATCAAGGATCAGTTGAAGTCAACACCAGCAAGACAGGCTACATGACGATCCATGACACCATTTGTAAATTTTTTGCTCCAGTTAATGAACAGTGGTGACAGACTGTAATTCTAGTTGAAATGTATAATTTAGGTGTGATGTCTGAGAAGCAGGTCAGCCTAAAAGGACCAGGTGTCTGCCATTCCCAAATCTGTGTGTTGTCATCTGAAGAATATTTCCTTAATTAAGCTCCTTATTCTGTCAGTTGATTTTGCTGCTGATGTATTTGACTGTGGTGTCTTTGTGTCTGGGCTACTGTAATGTCTATTACCAGGGACTTCTGGATGTTCAACATGATTGGCTACGGAGTTCTCACTGTATGCCTATTTATTCTCATATTGTTTAAAAAGTTTAATTCTGGTATAACTTGTCCTTCCCTTTGTGGGTACTCTGTACCTTGGGGAACCAAGGTAAGGCAGCTTGTGTTCTACCTATTTCCACTCTTGCGCCTCTGGAGGTTAAAGAGATTTGGTTTGATTCTTTAGGACAACTTTCTTTTGCATTACAGAGGCTGTATCTTTAGAACTTCCTGCTAGTGTGTTTGAGGTCATCCTTTTATTCTTGATGGTTTTCAGTGCTCTCTTGAAACCTGCCTTTCTGAGCTGGTTTTGAGGGGGCTACTTGCATCAACTGTTTTTATGTTTATATTTGCTCTTGTTTCTTTTTCAATGTTAGTTTGTTTTTACAGTCTGTAATAATTTGTAAGAGTTTTTAGCTTGCAGGCTCTTGAATAAACCTGAATTGGGGGGTTGGTTTGTCAGGGAGAATTTGACAATCTAGAGTAAGGCCTTTAAGCTGTTTCTTGGATTTAAATCTCTTTGTTTTTTTGAGTTTCAGAAGAGGTTCATTTTCTAGTAGCCAGTTAAAGTGGAGGGCAAGTTCATTCTCTAGATTTCATAAGAGAAGGGAGTATACGAAGTGCATAGCTTGCCCATCAGCATGCATTATGATTGGTATATGGGGAAATACAACAGGTGGTTTATTTGTAAATGAATAGAACAATAAAGTGAAAGGACTGAGCCCTGGAGGTACTCCCCTTCTATACTTTGGCAGGGGAAGACCGTGATCTGCCATTTCTGACTTTGAAGGACCTACGTAATTGGAGGTTTTCAAACCACTCAAAGACTTTGGTGCCATTTACGTTGATGATCGCAGAGTGTAAGGGTAAGGAATTATTTGAAAGGAAAAAGCTTAGGTCAATACGAGTAGTATTTAAGTTATCTTTGTCATGTTGGTTAATATAAGAAAAGGAAAAGCCACAAACCAGCGAAAAAGGACCTAGATTCCAAAACGGCTACTCCAAAAGATTTCTGCAGGTGTAATTAAAGAATTTGTAAAGATACTCTTGAGGCTCGACTTATAAAAAATTCCAGTTTATTCAAACCAGTAAATCTCTTTAAGCGCTGTAATACAATACACTTTTCGTCGCTATATCCAAACGCAACTTCCTCAGAAGACAACAAGGCAGTAACCTGTTTCCTTGTATTTAACCTCCTTTTAATTATGCAATAAAGCAATTAAACAATCAGCTCTTCATTAAGGCTAAAGCTTTGGTCTACACAAGGAGCTTTAAGGAACTTCTTAAAAAGTTTTAAAGAGTTTTCACAATCATATTAAAAAATCTATACAAATGCATAAAACTTGTACACATCTAATCAGAGGTATTTTTTGAAATAATGTTCTAATAACTTTATCCCACCTCTCATGTTTCTTTAAAATAATCTAAGCTTTAAAAATTCATTAAATAAATTCTTTAAAAAACATTAGCTTACTACCAATTTTAATAGTATTAATAACAACTTTAATAGTATTAATAGCAAAAGGTTGCCTAGGTGAGTATTGCACCCTTGAAGTCGCTTTATAAATAACTGGCCTGTTCTAATAAGCCCTAAGAAAGAACTTTAAATAAAAGCTTACTTTACTAAATTCTATTTTATAAGTAAGTTTCCTGTTGGAAAATAATTTTTTGTGTGTTCGTTCTGTAGTCTTATAGGATTTGTCCATCGTGGTCCAAAGAAAAGGGCCATGATGTAGACTCATGTTCATATGTCTAGAATTAAAGAAGGAAAGTGCTCTAAACAGTAACATACTAAAGCTACCCTTTTAAAGTTATCTTTTGTGAATAAAAAATATTCTTTTGAAATAAAAAGTGTATAAAATGTGAAATATATGTATATATATCCCTACAACCAAGGGTTGTCTTTCTTAAATTAAAATTATACTTTAAGGACCTTACCTTGGGTGAGTCCTATCATCTTTCCATATTTTTCAACCTCAAAATACATTTGATTGATGACATTTAATTAATTCCTGGGAACTGGTTCGCGTTTGTACTTAACTGCCAAACCAGTTCTTTCCTTTCTAGTTTTAAAGGCTCATATTTATTTCTAGGGTCCTCAGTTAACTGGTCAATCGCTTTAAATTTAAAGCTATGGCCTTCATTTTCTAAGCAGTGCCTAGCCAAAGTGTTTTCTAGTTTCTGTCTACTGATGCAGTAGTTATGCTCGTATATTCTTTCCTGTAGTCTCCTATCTGTTTTACCTATATAGAAGGCCGCACACTTCACACATTTTGCTTTATAAACAATTTGTTTACTACTACAATTAAATTTATTTTTGATCTTATAGGTTGTATTCCTAATTGTGAAGGTGCGGCCTTCTTCTACAAATTTACACATATTACACATACCACACTTAGTCATGCCAACATTTGTGGCTTTTCTAGTGTTCTTGGTTTGCAAAATTTCTTTCAGGTTTGTACCTCTTTTATAAATTATCTTTGGTTTTTCGGGCACTAGATCTTTAAGGTAATTATCTTTGGATAAAAGTTCCCAGTTTTTCAAGATTATATTTCTAATATCTTGGGAATCCAAATTAAAGATTGTTATGAGACTGCAGGTAAGTTAGGTTTAACTTCATTAGTAGTTTGAGACGTACTAGCTCCACTTAGTGGTTGGGTGGTACCTAAAATTGGCTTGTAATAGCCTCCTTGTCTTTTAGTCTTAACTTCTATTATAATCTCTTGAACAAACTCATTTGGGTATCCTCTCTGGAGGAAGAACTTTTCTAACAAATTACATTCATGTAGGAAGTCCCTATCACTTGTTGTCATCCTCGCAGCCCTCACCAGTTGGCCCTTTATGATAGATTTTTTCTGGTAGAGGGGGTGGCAACTTGTGAAATGTAAAAACATATTTGAATATGTCTCCTTCCTATAGATTCTTGACTTATACTTACTGTTGGTATAATCTTTCCTCAAGTCTACGTCCAAATATTCTATAGAATCTTTACTGTATTTGTAGGTGAACTTAAGGAATTCTGTACTTGTATTAATTATTGCTACCAACATTTCAATTTCTACCTGAGTACCCTCAAAAATCAAGAAGATGTCATCAAGAAATCTTGTATATAATATAAAATCTGGTTCTTAATAGAATCATTTTCTATTATAGTCTTTCTCTCCCAAGAGGCCATCACTAGATTTGCTAGGCTGGCTCTGCAAGGGGACCCCATCACCACGCCTATTTTTTGATGAAATATCTCTTGGTTGAATATAATGTAATTGTAAGAGAGTACTACATCCAGTAACTCACTCACTAACTGAATTTCACTAGTAGGAGCTCCTAGTTCCCTCATTAGTTGTGCTACCCATTCAATCCCTAATTCATGGGAAATACAGGAGTAAAGGTCTTTAACGTCTAGTGTGACGAAAAGACTCTCCGGTATAAAGGGCAAGTTATTTATTGAACGGAGAAAAGACCATGAATCTTTTGAAATCTGTTTTTCACTTTTAATGTATTTTTGCAGAATTTTATCTGCTACTTTAGAGCAGGTGTACGTTATACTACCCCTCCCATCCACAAGGGGCCTCATTGGTGGATTTTGCAGGTCTTTGTGAACTTTTGGTGTACCGAAAAGGACAGGTGTCCTAATTTTCGGTTGGTGTAAGTAATCGTACATGTCTTTCTCTATCCTTCTTTCTATATATAGTTCTTCAAAAAGGCTTTTCACTTTCTGATGTGCTGAATTCATTTCACTTAAGGATGCCTAAAGGGCCAACTGGTGAGGGCTGCGAGGATGACAACAAGTGATAGGGACTTCCTAGATGAATGTAATTTGTTAGAAAAGTTCTTCCTCCAGAGAGGATACCCAAATGAGTTTGTTCAAGAGATTATAATAGAAGTTAAGACTAAAAGACAAGGAGGCTATTACAAGCCACTTTTAGGTACCACCCAACCACTAAGTGGAGCTAGTACGTCTCAAACTACTAATGAAGTTAAACCTAACTTTACCTGCAGTCTCATAACAATCTTTAATTTGGATTCCCAAGATATTAGAAATATAATCTTGAAAAACTGGGAACTTTTATCCAAAGATAATTACCTTAAAGATCTAGTGCCCGAAAAACCAAAGATAATTTATAAAAGAGGTATAAACCTGAAAGAAATTTTGCAAACCAAGAACACTAGAAAAGCCACAAATGTTGGCATGACTAAGTGTGGTATGTGTAATATGTGTAAATTTGTAGAAGAAGGCCGCACCTTCACAATTAGGAATACAACCTATAAGATCAAAAATAAATTTAATTGTAGTAGTAAACAAATTGTTTATAAAGCAAAATGTGTGAAGTGTGCGGCCTTCTATATAGGTAAAACAGGAGACTACAGGAAAGAATATACGAGTATAACTACTGCATCAGTAGACAGAAACTAGAAAACGCTTTGGCTAGGCACTGCTTAGAAAATGAAGGCCATAGCTTTACATTTAAAGCGATTGACCAGTTAACTGAGGACCCTAGAAATAAATATGAGCCTTTAAAACTAGAAAGGAAAGAACTGGTTTGGCAGTTAAGAACAAACGCGAACCAGTTCCCAGGAATTAATGAAATGTCATCAATCAAATGTATTTTGAGGTTGAAAAATATGGAAAGATGATAGGACTCACCCAAGGTAAGGTCCTTAAAGTATAATTTTAATTTAAGAAAGACAACCCTTGGTTGTAGGGATATATATACATATATTTCACATTTTATACACTTTTTATTTCAAAAGAATATTTTTTATTCACAAAAGATAACTTTAAAAGGGTAGTTTTAGTATGTTACTGTTTAGAGCACTTTCCTTCTTTAATTCTAGACATATGAACATGAGTCTACATCATGGCCCTTTTCTTTGGACCACGATGGACAAATCCTATAAGACTACAGAACGAACACACAAAAAATTCTTTTCCAACAGGAAACTTACTTATAAAATAAAATTTAGTAAAGTAAGCTTTTATTTAAAGTTTTTTCTTAGGGCTTATTAGAACAGGCCAGTTATTTATAAAGCGACTTCAAGGGTGCAATACTCACCTAGGCAACCTTTTGCTATTAATACTATTAAAGTTGTTATTAATACTATTAAAATTGGTAGTAAGCTAATGTTTTTTAAAGAATTTATTTAATGAATTTTTAAAGCTTAGATTATTTTAAAGAAACATGAGAGGTGGGATAAAGTTATTAGAACATTATTTCAAAAAATACCTCTGATTAGATGTGTACAAGTTTTATGCATTTGTATAGATTTTTTAATATGATTGTGAAAACTCTTTAAAACTTTTTAAGAAGTTCCCTAAAGCTCCTTGTGTAGACTGAAGCTTTAGCCTTAATAAAGAGCTGATTGCTTAATTGCTTTATTG